>NW_020291702.1:0-161128 GCF_003184785.1 Aspergillus japonicus CBS 114.51
ATAAGGGGGGATAAGGGGGGAGGGGAGAGGAGGGAGGGGTGTATAAGTATACGGTTGTGTATGGGGTGGTTGGTGGTCGGAGTTTATGCTTAAGGCCGGGTACTTCCGATATCTCTGGCCATGGGAACTACCTTACGGAGTAGTCTAGGTATAGACTAGAAAGTGGATTGGGGGCTGAAAACCGGCGCTAGGAATCCTGTGGGTTTTTGATACAACGATCGAGGTGCAGGTGCAGGATATCGTGGAGACTCGGTGGATGGGGATGGGGATGGGGATGGGGATGGGTGCCTGCTGTGTACTCCGTAGAATGTAGATAGAGAAGGTAAAGGCAAGGAAGGCAGGCGGGGCGGCGCGGGGCGGGTGGTTCCTGTCCATGGTTCGAATCATGAATTCATGACCCCAAAAACAAGCAATCCGGTGGAACTACCCGAGTGGTTATATGCAAGCAGTATAGCAAAGCAGTATAGTCCTCAGTTGACAACATATGTTAAGCTGAAGAACGATGAGTACAACTGTACAGTACCTACACCGGAGCACCCTACCTCGAGTAGTAAGTTATAAATCACATGCATCTGACAAGGATATACCCCCATACCTCCTCCCCAGCAGCGCTACGCTATATTCAACCTCCCATCTCCTCTCCCTTACAACATCATCAAAGCCAACCACACTACCAACCACACTACAGACCATCCTCACCCTAAGTTACCTCCACAGAACAGACAAACCCAAAATGCCCGACCACCCCACAGCCACATTGACCACCACAAATACAACCCCCGCACCCGCACCCGCACCCGCACCCGCAGACCCCCCTCCCACCAGCACCTCCCCCCAAACCCCCCAACCCCCCCAGCCCCGCCCCTCAACAACAACAACAACAACAGAAGCAACAGAAGCCCGCACCGCATTCACCGCCACGCTGCGCAGCACAGCCCAAACGCACGAGACGCAGCTGCGCGAGCGCGCCCGGATCCTGCACGATAACGCATCCGCCCTCGAGCGCCAGGAGCACGCGCTGGCGGGGGCGACGGCCGCGCTGGCCGCGCAGAACGCCCAGCTCACCAAGACGGCGGACGCGGCGCGCGACGCCCTGAAGGAGATCGGCGACGTGCAGAACTGGGCGGAGGTGATTGAGCGGGAGCTGTTGGTGGTGGAGGAGACGCTGCGGTTGGTTGAGGGTCCGCGGAATCATCATCATCAGCGGGGATATGGGGATAGGGAGGGGGGTGATCTTTATCATGGGGATGGGGTTGGGGAGGGGGATCAGGATGAGGGGGAACCTAGGCTTGTGAATGGGGCTGGGAATGGGGTTGGGAATGGGAAGGTGAGGAGAAATGATACTAGAACTGGAGAGGGGGAGGAGGATGATGAGGGCGATAATGGTGATGACGAAGAGAGTCAGGGGAAGCGGAGGAGTGGGTGGTTTCGGTGGTGGTGATTCTTATTCTGGGCGTGGTTTGGTTTGCTTGGACTTGTGTCAATCGATTGCACGATTGATGTTTGCGGGATGTGGCCGGTTGGTCTATTATATCTATGCAGTATCGATGCAGACGCAATGCAGGTACACTACCTCCACGCATGCATCAACATGTCCTACGTTGTCAACCGGTATGCACCAATCATCCATTAATCGCTATAATAATCACGCCAACACCGTGCATGCCCGAAAATACTATGTATGTGTTGAAGCAAATGGCAAAAATACAAGTAACCCGCGACTGAACCAGACCCCGACGGCTCACTACATATTGGCCAGCTCGTGGTCAATCTGTTTGTCCAGGAAGGCCCGTTTGTCGCCCATCAACGTCGTTTGCAATCGTTGCTCAACCAATGCGCGCACTGTCCACGTTAGTAGTCGAAACGACCTTTAGGCACCTAGGCAATCACTCACCCTGCTTTTTCGTCACCGTGTCCAAATCCACTTCGGCCAAGCAGCTGCGGATCGCTTCCGTGATCGACGCCTCGTCCGGCCCGCTGCCCCCGCGGAAATCGAACGCGCTCACCGGTCGAGAGGAGTAACCCCCCACCGGACTGCGCGAGTTGGGTCGCGGCCCGCCGAGCAGGTTCTCCGTGCTCTGCATCAATCCCACACTGTGGCGGTTCGTCGCCATGCCGCTGTCCTGGAACTGGCTCAAGTTGCCCATCGACATGTGGCGCGACACGTTGTGGCTGCTCTGGTGAGGGTTGTCCGTGTACCTCGTGAAACTAGACAGATGCGATTGGCGGTTGCCCGGCGTGTTGAGGAAAGGGGCCGGCGACTGGGGCGGCATGTAAGGGCTGCTGTGGCGGCCCTGCCCGGGGAAGCCCGTCAGGATCGTCGACGCAGGCTTGACCGACGAATACTGCGAGTGCATGTCGTCCATCTCCATCGCCATCTCGTCGCCAAAACGTCCTGAGTACAGCTTCTCCTGGCTCATGCCAAAGTCACCGCGACGGCCGGGAAGGTTGTTGGCCAGCGCATAGTCGTCCCAGCGCTGCAGCGGAATGCTGCGCGGGTCGAATTTGTCTTCCTCCACCGCCACGACCTTCTTGTCGCCCTTCTCACCGATAACGACACGCGTGTTACCCCAACTGAAATCATCCTGTTTCCAGAAAGAGTACAGCGGCAGAACGAAGTTGTAGACCGGGTACGCACACAGATAGATGATCATCCATCCAATGTGTTGCCACTGGCGCTTGAGAAGGAAGATAATCGCCTGCAGACCGTACACACCCGCCAAGATAATGATCGAGATGATCGGGAACTGGCCCGTGCCACTGCCAACCAGATACAAGAGGTATCCCAGGTAGACACACGTAGCCGGAAGAATGAGCGTTCCGATAAGATCAACCAGGACGACGAACCGCATGCTGAACAAACAGAAGCCACACATATCCTTCAAGGCCGCAACCTCAACCAGGTTGTGGATGGTGGAGTTGATCCAACGACGTCTCTGCGAAAGCAGGACGGACCATGTTTCGGGCGCGGCCGTACTGGCGTAGGCATCGGGGATGAACTTGTAGGACATGTGAGGGAAATGCTTCGTCATGAGCGTGGTCAGGAAACGATCCTCTCCCAGAGACAAAAGGTTCTTCTTGTGAAGGGTGTCCACTTCAGGGTCAGCATATTCGACGATGACCTGATCGGAGATGATGAGGGGGCGACCCTTGTCGGCGGTGCGCAAGCGATACATGCAGAAACTAAAGCCTGTTAGTAACGCACCAAACACTCTCGTATCAGCGAACTTACCATCCCGGAAGACAGGTGACGGTGCCGAACAGCGATTCGAATGCCTTCGCCAAATGATGAGAAATATAGTACTCGTAGACCTGAATCATCGTCCACCAACTCCGCTCCTCGTTCTGAAGACTGGTCTCGCCACAAATACCGGCAATCCGCGCATCATTGGCACATGCAGCGACAAGTCGATTCAGGGAATCTTCCCGAACACTAGTATCGGCGTCCACCATCAGGCAGTATTCGTACAGCTCGGGGTCAACGCCAATCACGTTATTGATCTGATGGAAGATCTCAAGCTCAAGCGGCGTCATGGGGGAGCGATGGTGAACGCGGTTCAGGAACTGCATCAAGAGAATCTGCGAGTCACGCTTGCCACGGTTTCCAGGCTTGGGCTTGCTCTGCTCCGACTCCTTACCGACCTTCACCACAACGATGTACGGAACCACATTGCCTTCATATTCGTAGAGACCAGAGTATACCTTTCCGTAGTTCAGTTGCTCGTTTCCTTGTCCGATGGCCTTGCAGGGTAACGCAGGAGGATCGATCTTGGGATCCACGCCAAGGATATCCAGCACGATCTTGGGAGTTGGCCGGTCATTACCACCACCGACAATCATACCGTCACAGATCACGAAAATGAGCTTCCGCTTGTTATCATATTCGAGGGCAGTAAGCGAGTCCAGACCTTGGCGCAGCGCATCCTCACCCTCAGTGTACGCAGGGACCATGCAGATAACGAACTTGTCTTGCGGAGCAGGCCGACGCTTGGTACCGAACTGCAGAGCGGCAAGGAACTTGACAACAATCACAGCACAGATCATCACCGTGAATGCCAGCAAGATCCAGTTGTTGACCGTACACCTCGGGCTGTTGCGGAAGTCGACTTTGCCCTTGTAGAAAACGTAGTCTAGACATGTCTGGGCATTGCGGAAATCCGTGCTGTTTCCCCACTTCGACGTGACGTCTTCACCGGCATAGTTCTTGAAAAGCGTGGTCACGCTGCTAGGAAGATAGTCATAACCGTTGCTGTCATCGAACAAATCCGCCGTGTAGAAATAATCCGTCAGATCATAAATCTTCTCATTGACAATGACCCAGTACCGCGAACTTGAGTCAGCCTCCTCCTTGACCTTCTTCCTGGTCCAAACAAGAGGCCCCTTGTAGTACCCTTTCATCTTGGGCAGGAAGATATCCTCGTACCAAGTGATGTTGTGTAGCGCCGTGGTCGTGCTTGGAGTGTTATAGGGACCGCACTTGTGTTCCGCATTGGGGTATTCAATGGCGCTGGTGTCGTTGTATTGCATTTGAATTGACTGTTCCGTGACAAAGTGACCGCAGAAACGAGTCAGCGGAGGAGGGAAGTACGGATCCAGGATCTCTCCGGCGAAAGGCTTCATGTTGGTGGTGGTCGTCTCGATACTGCTGTCACTGTGCTGTTTACGCCAGAACTTGCTGATGTCGTATACGTTTCCATGGACACTGACGTAGAAGTCATTGTTGCCTACATGCCAACTGAGCTCCTTTTCGTTCCAGACTTTGTTCTTGTTCGGACACAGAAGGTCGCCGAAAGCGATGATATAGAAGCAGACAATGCCGTTGAACAGCAAAATTAGGAAAACGAGAACGAACTTCTCTCTCCAGGCCATTCGGACGTCAGGACGTTTCATGCGACCAAACCAGCGGAGGGCGAAAGAGGGGATCCAAAAGGTCAACGCCCACACAAAGGCGACCCAGGCACGTCGCACCTTGGTGATGGGCTTCTTCTCGATGTGCTTGCCGTCGCCAAACTCCGGATCAAGCTCGCCTTCGTACCGGGCATAATCCTCGTCCCATTTCCTCGTATCACCTTTGCTGCCGAGGCCGTAGTCGCCTCCACTCATGTGAAGAGTGTTGGGGACACTGGGCGCAATAGACTTGGCCAGGCCGCCATGAACACTGGGCACGAGAGTACTTTGTCTTTGAAGCAGGTCATCCCGGCTTCCAAGAAGGCTAGTCGATTCTACGACGGGAGTTCCGGCGTAATGCGGATCAAGCATAGTGCTGCCGTAGATAAATGGGTTCACTGGCGGCGACTCGTCCGGTTTGAGATCGAGCATCGTTTCAGCCTCCCACCAAGCGCTCTCTCGCATCCAGATACGCTGGTGACCGACGAACGCGTCGCCATTGGTCCATCCTCTTTCCATCAACCAGCTTTCAACCCCCTCTCTGCCGTCGGCGCAGCCAAGTCGGTGGTAACGGCTCACGAACTCGTCCACATCGAAATCCGCGGTGAAATCGAGATGTTTGAGTCGTCTGTTGGCCCATTCAGCAAACCGCCATTCGCGCAATTGACGGGAGACTGCCGCCGCCGACCAGCCGGCAGCCGGAAGGGTGGGGTTGAGATTCTGGGGAAGCTCGTCCGTTGGGTGCAAAGAGATGTGATGCCACACTCTGCTACTTCCCAGAGTGTTGATGAGATCGAAGCGGCCCTTTTGGCCAACCGTGATACCTTCACTCTCGACAGGCAGTATAAGGCGTCGGAGGAAAGAGTCCCCTTCCACCTCGAAGCCGACTTTCTCGAGTACCTCCTGTCGCCGCGCGATTTCGTATTCACGTTCTCGCCAGGCATTTCCGGTGGTAATGCCAAGGTCGGGCTCGACCTGTGCGACTGCCGCGTTCACGTCGTTGGAAACTGCATGTCCAACCGCAGGAACGCTGACGCCGTCCTCCTTCATTTCCGCATTGATACCAATGCTATCGTCGAAGACTTCTCTCATTGCCAATGCTTTGCCCAGGGCGGGTCGAGGAATGTCCACCACCGTGATGGCAACAGTATCGTCGTCAGTCCATTGACCTCCAGGGCCGGAACCACCGCTCATACTGGGGCTACTTTCCAGCATCGCTTGGAGCTCGCTCGAAATGGCCTCGTTCGCTTTGCCAATGACCCAATCGACGAGGGCTTCGTATATTCCAGCAATAAGCACCTCCCGTTCATCGGTCGAGCACTTGCGGGCTAGAATTTCCGGGTCGATCCCTAGGAGGCCGCCGA
This sequence comes from Aspergillus japonicus CBS 114.51, assembly GCF_003184785.1. Taxonomy (NCBI): domain Eukaryota; kingdom Fungi; phylum Ascomycota; class Eurotiomycetes; order Eurotiales; family Aspergillaceae; genus Aspergillus; species Aspergillus japonicus. The sequence continues at coordinate 6,252 of NW_020291702.1, forward strand.
CCTCCTCACATGCCTCCTCTAGGACCTCCTGATCGACGAGCAACCCGGCCGCATCGCCCAACTTCAGCAATCCGGCCAGTGTAGCCAGTAGGCCACGCAAAGAGGCTCCCTTGATGCCGATGGCCTTGAGCGCGGCCCGGAAATCCTCTGCTGCAGCGGCATCGTCCGCGGTCGGGATATAGGAGGGTGGGGTGTAGGTTCCGGACTTGTTTAGCAGAGAATACTCCGATGCGTCCTTCAGGTTTAGGAATTCGCGCTCGGCGGGGGTGGACACGGAGGCTAGGAGGTAGTAGAAGACGTCAAACGCACGAAAGCCCGGCTCCGGGGCAATGTCAAGAAGTCCCTTGCGTACATTGATCCCGGATGTTGACAGCGACAACGTCAATCCTACAATGTCCCCTTTCAGATTAAAGGAGTAGCGAGTAGCAAGAGCAGAGTAAAGGGAATAAGAAGGGTTGAAGGACGTGACGGCGGAGACGAAGGGTCGAAGAGCTGTCAGCGCGGTGAAGGTGACACTCGGGGTCGAAAGTGGCAGGGCTGCCAGGAATGGCTCCAATATGGAAGGGGTCGACTGGTGTGCGGAGCTGTTGCAGGTTAGTAGACTGAGAAAATTTGTGCACAGCAGGATCTTGCATACCAGAGCACAATGCAGCCGTCCTCCGCTCGTCGGCGCGCATGCTCCCAGGCCCGGAGCGCGATCTCACGGTCTATCGTGCCTCCATCCTGACCGTTTGAGGTGGCCCGCGAGGCAGTAACCCAGGTATTTACCACCAGGCTGGTTGCTGCGTCGAGTTGATATGCTTGAGCCGAGTTGTAGTAGGCATGCAGCGCATTCAGAAGTGTGGTTGTTGTTACAGGGCTCGGCGAGTGTGCACCTGGCCGCGAGGTCGACAGGCCAGCGGAATGGCCCGAGTAAACGGAAAAGCGAGTGGACATGGTTGTTGTTCCTGTTCACAGCAGCTGACAACAGTCAAGTCAAAATACTTTGCAATAAAGAAGTTGCCCAAGAAGCCCGATCCAGTGTCCAATAAATAAATGTATAGGCTGGGTGGCTGGTTATAGCATGGGTCTTGGGTTGGCTGATTCGAAGGCGGGCGATCAAGCCATGAGCATGTCTTGGTGGTTGTATGGCTGTAGCTTGTTGGTTAGAATAAAACCGTGTTTCGTTGTGTGAATATCGAAAAGCCCGACCAAAATAGTCTATCAAGTCTCGAGTATGTATCAGGTGAATGTCTTCTGAGCGAGTGTCAGGGACGGTAGTCGGTAGCGAATGTTGGAGGATCGATCGATTAAGATTAGATTGCTCGAGAGGGGGGGGAATAGCTCGAGAAAGCGAAAGACTAGAGGGAGATGAGGAGATAGGATAGCGACAGAGATGAAGAACCGCAGAAAAAAGGAATTAAACAATGCAGGACAAGCAGCAATGGAGGGAACAAAAGCCAAGATGAAGATGGAGATGCACAGCAACAGCGCAGGAAAGAAAGCAGCAGCAGCAGCAGCAGCAGCAGCAGAGGAGCGAATTGATCGAATGTTGTTTGTACCAAATACTACCACCAATACTCTCTACTCTCAGTTACCAGTCAGAGCTTAGCTCGATCGGGATAGTCAGGTATGGGTAAGTATGGGTCGGAGCGGGCTGAAAATTACTGGGACTTTGGGGGTAGATTACCGATTACGGATTACGGATTACCGCTTACCGCCGAAACTAGTACGGCCCCTGTCTGCACATTACCAGTTTACCAGTTGCCCACTAGCTTCCAGCAGATACCCGCCAACCTGCGGGCGCAGTTTGGGTTTCAACGTTGTCATGGAATGATAGAAGTATTTTTGCAATAACCGGGAGAGACTATCAGGTACTCAGTTACTAGCCACTCAAACTAGCTAACTTTAAGCGGTCAAGTGCAGGAGACAGATACTAAGCAGCAGAACTATCCATGGGTAGTCAACGTAGTCTCCGTATTCGGGCCAGGAGACCTTACTCAGGTGGTAGAATGGTGGTCAAATGGGCAGTCGACTAGTGACCTCCCTTGCCCCCCCCCTTCTCCCCTAATTGTGTCTCTGACTCCATCGCTCTCTTCACCGGGAGATAATAAAAAACTAGGTGCAATGTGTGTGTATTCTATCTCTTTCACTTCCTCTATCTTTTCCGAGTTTTCTTCAAGCGAGGCTCGACCAATGTCATGTGGCGTGCTTAACGTACTTTGGCTGCAGCCAATCGGTGAGGCGGAGTAGAATTGATCCATGGCTTTAGACCCTGGAGGGTAACCCTATAATTGGCAACAAAACTGAGTTGTTGTCTCACACCTCTTCAACAACAACTGTTGTTGTCTCAGCCAGGAGGCCAATTAAGGTGGCTGCCCTTGTCTTGCCACCCTTTGACTAGCAGTCTCGCCGCTCTGCTATTTCTGGATTTCCTTCCAGCATGGAGGGGTAGCTGTCATATGCTGTTCAGAGACAGTCTTGCATCCAGTTCATCCCGGATTGGCTGCGGCCGGGGATAGATTTTTATTTTTGTCATTGCAGGACACTTCCATCCATGCCTGCTCACTAAATGCTGTGCTGAGTCTGTTCGTGTGTTACCAGACTGCAAGATACCCACCCCACACCTCTCAGCCTGACTACTACACGGGCAAGGTGTCCAAACCATGGTGATACGTGTAAGAAAGTTAAGCCTGACTCGGATGCTGTAATGATACGGGGTACTACGGTAATATCAATGTCGCTTTGCTGGCCACCTCGCATGATTTGCCTCCTGCCCATCAATATCAATAAATTGCTGTAGATTACTGCTGCAGAAGTTAGTGTCGTCGGGGTACTCCGTACAGACGCTCTACAAAGAGGGGGGGCAAAAGAGGGAGGAAAGGGTGCACGGCTGACTAATGAACCCTGTCTCTCTTTGTTGGAGAGGGAAGAAAAAAAACAAGAAACGAAAGGGGGCTTCCCTTTCCCCCAACTTCGTGGGTCCGGGCAAAAGAGAAGAAGAAAAAAAGATTCCCACTTTTTTTTCTCGTCAATGCTGTTGGTCACAAAAACACCCCTAGTTTCACGCTTGGCTGGATTGGGCAATAAGATCGAATGATCGCTCCACTCCACCCGAATTCTTCCTTTTGGGTTGGATTGCACTGCTAAACTGCTCAGGGTCTCCCGGATGATCCTGATCACCAACCACAGACGGCACCAAATGTGGTGCTCCAAACTTGGCATCACCGTCAGACTGGATCGAGTCTGACTACTTATGATCTCAAATGTCTCTCTTTCTGGAGGATCTCCATATCAGATCCTGTCCGCCTCCCGAGTCTCCATCATCATCATGACTGCACGTCTGCTCTCTGCATGCCGCATGGGTTTATTGCGCCCACTGTCTCTACCACCCCGTTCACCGTCCACCGTCCACATCGTATACGATGCGTGGAAGAATCCGCGCGTCGCCGAGCCCGCCCTGACTGGCGACTGCATCAGTCAGGGAAGTTGGAGCCCCCCCTCCCCTCCCCCCTTTTCGACCCTGCGCGGGTGGCGCTGAATGATTGACATGGGATTGTTTCTGTTGCGCCAGCGTTGGACGGGCAGCTCTCGTCTCACATTCTCAGCTGATGATTCTAATTCTGACTCGAAGGGGGGCGGGCAGGAGAGCAGCAGAGCGAAGAGGTCAGAGGTATTCTATCTGAGACCTCGCGGGAAAACAAAAAGACAAGACCAATGGTAATGATGGACGGACAAGTGTTTATTGATTGAAATCGAAACGATTGGTACCTCAGGGCCCGGCCCCCCCGACCCTAACCAGAAGTCAGCCAGTCAGCCAGTCGAGCCTGAGCCAGAGAGACCAGACCATTCCATTCCCAGGGAAGCTTCGCCCAACCGGTTTCTGTACAGCCCTCCACCACCCAGTCCACCTGGATTCGGATCCGCGGGCCCTCGGCTGTCAGGTGCAGGATGCAGCCTCCAAAAATAATTCTCCCCTCGCAGCATAGGATGGGATTTTATGCTCTAGTCCTCGTAATGGCCGAAGAAAAGGCTGCTGCTAATATGTACTGTACTGTACTCCGTAGACTACTACCGTAAGAGCAGGTTGCCCGGCAATTAGTGAAGATAAAAGAAGAACTGTGAGGATTGGTGAATGAAAAATACGTAACCCTTGGCCCTTTACCATTTTACTAGTAACTTTCAAAATTAAAGTCCCCTCTTTTTTTCTCTCTGTTTCTTTTCTTCCCTTTTTCCCCCCGCTGCCCATAAAAAGATCCATCCATACGGACTTACCCCATACGGTAATATACTTACCAGACTGGACCAGGAGTGGATTCCCTTTATCAACATTGTCCGATGCGTTTGTTCTTGTCTTGTCTTGTCTGTCTGTCTGTCCGTCCGTCCCCAGAAAAAGCTACCCGTTGTTAACTGGTGTTGCTTCTTCCTCTTTCTCCTTCGATTTTTCCATCTCGCTGTTGCTCCTTCGCCGTTTTTGTGGTTGTTGTGATTGTGTTTGGCATCTGATAATCCTAATCTTAATCTCCTTCCCATTTCCCCCCCCCCCCCTCATCGACGTTCGCTTCATCTCACTTGGCGCCCGCCATTTACAATCGCTTCGAACCAACTTGCGCCCCCCTCCCATCTACCCCCCGAAGTCTGCGGGCTGCTCCAGTCGCTTCTCTCGACCTTAAAGCTTTGAGGCATCATTCAATTTATCCTTCCCTGCAAATTGCTATGATCAGTGCAGGAAATGTACCTATCTTATTTTGACTGACTATCAAGCATTGTCCATTCGAGGTAATCGCAACATTCCTGAGCCCGGAATAACAACACGCGTGCTACTTCGGCCGAGCATAGAAAGGATTCCACTAAATTCGACATTGATCCAACTGCTCTCACCTCTAAGATACCTTCGAGGTCGCTTTTCTGATCAGCTTCAGCATCCGTCGGCCTGACCCACGACCTGGGTCTTGAGGCCATAAACACCGTGAACATGGTTGCACATACCACCGCGGGACACGCCCCGTCTCATGCACAGTCCTCACTACCCTCGTTACCTTCACATCTGCAGTCTGACACACATCTGACTGCACACTTGGCCAGCCGGTAACCAAGCCCGTGTGAGCTCCTCAAAGAAATGCAAGTCGCTAACGGTGAGACACTATAGCTTCCATGTCGGGCTACCAACCGCTCGCTTGTCGTCGCAAGCTTTGATTAGTCTCAACACATATACATCGTCTGCCAAAGGTCCCGATGGCGACAAAGAGGGCAGTGCTATGGGAGAGGCGGAGGACCTTGCCAGGCGGGCATTCACTCGTCTCGGTGCACGGGGAGAGAACCAAGCCATTGTTTTCCTGTAAGCCCACTAGTGGTCGTCACAGTTGGGACGAAAGCTGACTAGATCACGCAGTGGCGAGAGTGGCTCCGGAAAGACCACCCTTCGTTCTCACATCGTTTCGGCCTTCCTCTCGTTCTCCTCCACCCCTCTATCCTCGAAGCTATCATACGCTGCTTTCGTTTTCGACACCCTCACGACAACCAAGTCCCTGACTACGCCGACTGCATCCAAAGCTGGGCTTTTCTTGGAACTCCAGTACGATGGTTCCTCATCAGTGAACCCCACCCTAATCGGTGGTAAGATTATCGACCACAGACTTGAGCGCAGTCGCATTGCTTCCGTTCCTACGGGCGAACGAAGCTTTCACGTCCTTTACTATCTCCTTGCTGGAACGAGTGCTGCCGAGAAGACCCATCTAGGGTTTGACAATTCGATCCACGTCTCGACTGCGGCCGGCAAGCTATCTTCCGCCTCAATCGGTCACAAGCGATGGAGATATCTGGGTCATCCCACCCAGCTCAAGGTGGGCATCAACGACGCCGATGGATTCCAGCACTTCAAGACTGCATTGAGGAAATTGGAGTTCCCCCGCAGTGAAATCGCGGAACTGTGTCAGATGTTGGCGACGATCCTTCATCTGGGACAGCTTGATTTCGTGAGCGGGCAGGCCACGACGACCGGCGCGGAAGAATCTGGCGGATACTCTCACGAGGGTGGCGAGAAGGTCACCGTCGTCAGAAACAAGGATGTTTTGTCCATCATTGCGGCATTCCTGGGCTTGGGTGTGGAACAACTCGAGACCAGTTTTGGCTACAAGACTAAGACCATCCGTCGGGAGCGCGTCACGGTGATGTTGGATCCCAAGGGGGCACGGCAGAATGCGGATGATTTGGCCAGAACCCTGTACTCTCTTCTGGTGGCATATGTGATTGAGACCATTAACCAGAAGATTTGTGCCGCCGAGGACAGTGTGGCTAATACCGTCTCGGTCGTCGACTTTCCTGGTTTCTCTCAAGTCAGCGCAACCGGCTCCACGTTGGACCAGCTACTGAGCAATGCGGCGACGGAGTCCCTGTACAATTTCTGCTTGCAATCTTTCTTCGACCGGAAGGCCGATATGTTGGAACGGGAAGAGGTCTCCGTGCCAGCGACGAGCTATTTCGATAACGTTGATACCGTGCGAGGGCTGTTGAAACCCGCCAACGGTTTGTTGAGTATCCTCGATGACCAGACTAGGCGTGGAAGGACAGACTCCCAATTCCTCGAATCGGTCAGAAGACGTTTTGAAAACAAGAACCCCGCCATCACCGTGGGTTCCGCTGGCCAAGCCACGGGTGTGGTCTCACAGCATGCACGCACTTCGTTCACGGTGAAGCACTTTGCTGGCGAAGTCGAATACCCTGTTCATGGTCTTCTGGAGGAGAACGGTGACATGATCTCCGGAGATTTGATGAACCTCATGAAGTCCACGAACAGCGACTTTGTGAGAGATCTGTTTGGCCAGGAGGCTCTACACACGGTTACGCATCCCCAAGAGAAGACTGCCATTGTACAAGCGCAAGTTAGCTCGAAGCCGCTGCGCATGCCCAGCATGGCCAGGCGTAAAAATGGCCCGTCTTCCCGTCCCATGTTCGATGCACCGCCGCCTATCGAGGACAGGGATGAGATTGAGAGCCAGGCTGACAGTACGTCGAGGAGTTCCGGAAGACGCAAGAGTGCCATGATCGCCAGTGGCATTCAGGGTGCTGCCGGACAGTTCCTCTCTTCGTTGGACATCGTCAATAAATGTCTGAGCTCCCCCAACCTGAACCCTTACTTCGTTTTCTGTCTGAAGCCCAATGATCGACGTATCGCCAATCAATTCGACAGCAAATGTGTTCGCGCGCAGGTGCAGACATTCGGCATCACAGAAATCAGCCAGCGACTGAGGAACGCAGACTTCAGTGTCTTTCTTCCATTCGCTGAGTTCCTGGGTTTGGCTGAGATTGGGAATGTTGTGGTGGGGAGTGACAAGGAGAAGGCTGAGGTTGTCCTTGATGAGAAGCGATGGCCGGGGAATGAAGCCCGGGTCGGCAGCACAGGTGTCTTCCTTAGTGAACGTTGCTGGGCGGACCTTGCAAAGGTTGGCGAGCGCGTGGTCCCCGTCTACGCTGCGGGTGAAGGCTCCGACGAAGGTGGGGACGGTCTGCTTCACCCGCAGACCGCGAACTACCATGATTCCAAAGTCCGACTCCTTGGTCCAGCGGACCAGTCGCCAGGTGGTTTTATTTACGGCGAGGAAGGGAAGCAAGGGTATTTTGGTAGTCGTGATCTCGATGGACGTTCCGAGGCTGGTGCTTCTGCCTTCAACTCCGGGGACATGTTCCGGAATCTGGATACCCGTGAGCAGATGCTGGAAAAGGGCAACGACAAAAACATGGAGGAGATTGAAGATATACCTGTGTCTGGTAGTCGCAAAAGGTGGATGTTCCTAGTGTATCTGCTAACGTGGTACATCCCTGACTTCACCATCAAACTCCTCGGTCGTATGAAGCGCAAGGATGTGCGAATTGCCTGGCGTGAAAAGCTTGCGATCAACCTGATTATCTGGTTCTGCTGTCTCGTCGCCATCTTCTTCATTGTCGTCTTTCCGTCCTTGATTTGTCCCACACAGCATGTTTACTCGTCCGCTGAGCTGTCTTCGCACAATGGCAAAGATGGACACAGCTCTTTCGTCGCAGTTCGGGGTGTGGTTTTCAATTTGGGCAAGTTCATGCCCGCGCACTACCCCGATATCGTGCCCGAAACGGCTCTCAAGAAATACGCAGGCACGGATGCCACCGGTCTGTTCCCCGTGCAGGTGTCGGCTTTGTGTCCTGGCACGACAGGAGAAGTGGACCCTACAGTGCTTTTGGACTACTCAGCGACCAACGTCTCAGGCTCTGCCACCACTGTCAGTTCCACCGATACCAACATGCAGTATCACGACTTCCGCTATTTCACCAACGACTACCGACCGGATTGGTTCCAGGAGCAAATGATTTCACTCAGATCGAATTATTTCAAAGGTTGGGTCGGTTACACACCAGAGTACATCAAGACCCTTGGTGAAAAGTCACAGTACATCGGAAGTATCAACGGCAAGGTCTATGATTTGACGACGTACGTTGCGGGAGGTCGGAGAGTGGAAGCCCCAGAGGGCAAGACGGTCCCTTCCGATGTGAACCGCGATTTCATGAGTACTTTGGTCGTTTCTCTCTTCCAGGATCTTCCAGGTCGAGATTTGACAAAGTATTGGGAGAACCTGAAAATTACCGACGTTATGCGCCAGCGTATGCAGCTGTGCTTGGACAACCTCTTTTTCGTGGGTCATGTCGATACACGTAACTCGGCTCAATGTCTGTTTGCACGGTACTTCATTCTGGCAATCTCCATCTTCATTGTTTCGGTCGTGGTTTTCAAGTTCCTGGCTGCCCTGCAGTTCACAAGGAAGAATCTCCCGGAGAATCTTGATAAATTCATCATCTGTCAAGTTCCAGCCTACACGGAAGACGAAGACTCGCTGCGCCGTGCCATTGATTCCATGGCTCGCATGCGTTATGATGACAAGCGGAAACTCCTTGTTGTCATCTGCGATGGTATGATCATCGGACAAGGTAACGATCGCCCTACCCCAAGGATTGTCTTGGATATCCTAGGAGTTCCAGAATCCGTCGATCCCGAGCCTCTCAGTTTTGAAAGTTTGGGCGAAGGACAGAAGCAGCACAATATGGGCAAGATCTATTCGGGTCTCTACGAGGTTCAAGGCCACATTGTCCCCTTCCTGGTCGTTGTCAAGGTTGGAAAGCCTTCCGAGGTGGCTCGCCCTGGTAACCGTGGAAAGCGTGATTCTCAGATGGTACTCATGCGATTCTTGAACCGCGTACACTACAACATGGCCATGAGCCCGATGGAGCTGGAAATGTATCACCAAATCCGCAATATCATCGGTGTGAACCCTACCTTCTATGAATTTATCTTACAGGTCGATGCCGATACCGTCGTCGCTCCGGATGCAGCAACGCGCTTCGTCTCTACACTGTTGGCTGATACTCAAATCATCGGTCTTTGCGGTGAAACTGCTTTGTCTAACGCCAAACACTCGGCCATCACCATGATGCAAGTCTACGAATACTACATCTCACACAACATGATCAAGGCCTTTGAGAGTCTGTTCGGATCAGTCACTTGTCTGCCAGGTTGTTTCACAATGTACCGCATTCGCTCTGCAGAGAGTGGGAAGCCTCTGTTCGTCAGCAAAGAGGTTATTGAGGCCTACTCCGAGATTCGCGTCGATACACTCCACATGAAGAACTTGCTGCATCTTGGTGAAGATCGTTATCTCACCACACTCTTGATGAAGTTCCATCCCAAATTCAAGACCAAGTATATCATCGCTGCCAAGGCCTGGACTATCGCGCCTGAGAGCTTCGCTGTGTTCCTGTCGCAGCGTCGTCGTTGGATTAACTCCACCGTCCACAACCTGATGGAGCTGGTACCTCTGCAGCAGCTCTGTGGTTTCTGCTGTTTTAGTATGCGTTTTATTGTCTTCGTCGACTTACTCAGTACCGTTATCCAGCCTGTTACCCTGGCTTATATCGCGTATCTGATTTATTACCTCGTCACCGATACTTCCACCATTCCTTGGACCACTTTTGTTCTACTCGCTGCCATCTACGGTCTCCAGGCACTCATCTTCATCTTCCGTCGCAAGTGGGAAATGCTCGGATGGATGCTTATCTACCTGCTGGGTCTGCCGATCTCTTCCCTGGCTCTGCCTCTGTACTCTTTCTGGCACATGGATGACTTTTCCTGGGGTAACACCCGTGTTATCACTGGAGAAAAGGGTCGCAAAGTCGTCATCTCAGATGAGGGCAAGTTTGATCCGGCTTCCATTCCGAAGAAGACGTGGGACGAGTACCAGGCCGAACTGTGGGAGGCACAAACTTCTCGAGACGATCGTTCCGAGGTCTCTGGCATATCTTATGCCACCAAGTCCTACCACCCCATGCAATCTGAGTACGGATTCCCGCCCTCGCGGCCCATGTCTCAATTCGGCATGCCTCGCTACTCGTCTCGGATGTCCTTGGCCCAGTCGGAGATTATGAGTCGTCACATGGACATGGAGATGGAAGACCTGTCTCATCTGCCTAGCGACGATGCTATCCTGGCCGAAATCCGGGACATCCTCCGCACGGCGGATCTGATGACGGTTACGAAGAAGAGCATCAAGCAGGAGCTTGAGCGACGATTCGGTGTCGCGTTGGATGCTAAGCGTCCCTACATCAACTCAGGTAAGCAGCCTTGTTTGTTCCTCTGTGGGTTAAATCTATGGTTACTGACTTCTTCACAGCTACTGAGGCTATTCTCGCCGGTCACCTCTAGGTGAAGATCGCATAGCTGTATTCTTTCTTCGACTTTCATGATAAACACGCCCTTACTACTGTCTTGGCGATAATTTCCCTCCCATGGTCAATACTGTTTGTTATTGATCATCGTCGCGCATCGCCGCCGCTTTCTCCCTTCCCGCCTGACCCTCAATCCGAACCTTCGTGTCTACCTGACCCTCTTGACACCTCTGACATGGTTGCCAATGATATGTTCCCACCTTGTTCTCGACTGTGTTGTTATCTTGCATTCACTGAGTTGCTTCGCTCCATTTATCTCTTGGCATCGGCGTTTGTACATTACCACATGTGTGGCATATTTTATTCCTGCCTCTTTCTTTCCTTTCCTGCACCTCAAGGATGTATTATTTGAGCGGACAAAGCTTTTTTCCCCTATTTTCTCATTGTTGTTTCTGTGTCAAATCCTCTATCTCTATTTTATTAGACATTTTCCCATCCATATTAGATGAGTTTCGTGGGTTGGTGGACAACTATTATCCTCTTTGACGATCATTGCGTACATAGATTGATGCGAAAATTTTAAATGCGATTTTTGGGGTCTCATACTGAGTTGATTATGTAGTAAGGGGTTACTTAGTAGTGTTGAGGATGTGATATCTCCGGAGCATGGAACTGATTCATTGATGGCCTTTGTAGGTGATAAGAACCTGAGGTTACCAATTCCTGCGTGGGGTTCCGCGTATTTCATGGGCTGAATCACGGGGTCGGATTATCCTGACAGTATCATTGGGACCAGACCTAGAACCAGAAGATCTTCGTTTATGTGTATATATATGTATGTTACAAGGTTTTCACGTTGGATAGGTACATGGAATCAGGTGTGCTGCACACTTATATGCATGCCAGGGTCATGTTCATTATGGTACGTATGTACATACGTTGCGATATACAGATTCAGCTGAGGGGTGGGGTGCGCTGCGTTGGGTGAGTGTATCATTTGCACCCTGAATCCTCTCTTAGGTGGCTGATAGGTATGTGGCTTTCCATTTGCTGGGGGATTCAGCATATAGTGACCGTGATGGAGTGTGGTACATCCAAGCGATAGGCGGTCGCATTGACTGATCGCTAGGGGTCTTGTCGTACCCAGCTTGATGGGATTGAGATCTGGGACTCAAAAGGACTGAGGGAGGCCAATGAGAAAGGTCCTTGCGCGTGTGTTGGGTGTTGGTCGCTGTACTTGGCCTGCAAGACAGGATGTCGAACACGCGTGGCGGGTTGCGGAGGGAGTAGTGTAGTCCAACGCAGACTGGAACCCCTCGTTCATCCGGGAAGGGGATGTTGGGCTGTGACGCTGCGCACCGGTCTTCCCCCGCTGGGTTGGTTGGGATGAGATTGGGACTGAACGTGGTCACGCTGTCTGTCTGTCTATTCCAGGAGGCAGAAGGCGGAATTTCTTTTCCTATGGAAAAAGAAAAGCTTGGGAGGGTCGAAGGTCGAAGGGGCGCGACGATGACGCCTAGAACGAAGACCCCACGCCCATGTCTAGCCCTCCAACCACTGTACCTCTCTCCCCACCACCGGCTTTGCGACCGCCCGCGCCATCGTGCTCCATGCCTCCCAGGATCTGCCACGCGCGACCCATCATGCCATGCCCGAGTCCCTGGGAGAACCCTGCCGCGGCGCCGTAGACCGAGCTCTTCGTGGCGGCGTGGTGTCGCCGCGCGAGGCGCTCCTTCTTGGCCGTGGCGACGCGGTCCTGTTCGCGTTCGTGGCTGATGATCTCGTCGCGCCAGTCGGCCCACTGCTCGAAGTTCTCGCGCTGCTGGAGGACGTGGTAGCGGAGTTTGGTCTTGCTGGGGCGCCACGTGACCCGTGTGGTGGTGGCGCTGGTCGGGTCGGAGGCGGTGCTGGTTGTCGGAGGAGCGGTGGACTTCAGGTCGCAGATGTGCGATTCCTGGGTCAGTTTGAGGAGGTGCGTGAAGACGTCGCGGCTTTCGGAGGCGGTGTGCTGGATCTTCTCGCGACGTGGGGAGGAGACGTGGCTCTGCGTCAGGGGCACGTCGAGCCAGGAGTGCAGGTCCGCTGAGCGTTGGATCGAGTACGGGTCGAGGATGTTAGCGCGGCGGTGCTCCTCGCGGAAGTAGCGCACGGCGGCCTGCAGGCTCTCGACCTCGGCGCGGAGGGCTTCGTTCTCCCGCATTGTGGCGAGCGAGAGGCCGGCGTCAATGACCACGCCGCCTTCTGCGGTCGTCGTGGCGCCTGTCGTGCCGGAAATGCGCTTGACCTTGTCCAGGCGGGTCTTGAGCTCGTCACGTTCAGCCTCGAGGGCTTCGATGCCCGCGCGCTGTTGGTGCAGAGTGGATTCCAGACCCGAGTGTGCCGACTGAAGCTCTTCGATCTTCGCCTCCAGGTCTTTTACCATCGAGGCCTTTTTGCTGGCGTCGCGCATCCGGGACTCGACCAGTTCGACCTTGATGGCCTGCTCCTCGATGGTCTTGTCCTTGACGCCCATGGCGGTCGAGGCTTCGTGGATCTCGTTCTTGAGCCGTCGGATCTCTTCGTCCGCGTCGAGGGAGTTTTGTTTGTTGGATTTGAGTTCCTCCGCGCGGATGGTCCAAGGCGACGGTCGCTTCTCGAACTCAGACGTGATCGACAGATCGGATGTGATTGAGTCGAGCTCCTCGAGGAACCCGCCCAGGCTGCGCAACCGGTTGGAGATAAGGGAGGTTGCGTCGCTGCTTTCGCTGCCCGTTTCTGATGGCTGTGCATAGAGTGTGGAGATTTGGGACATCGTCTTGAGCGCCTCATCCAGCGTCAGAGGCTCGGTTCGGCTTTCGTCGATGATGATGACGACAATTGTCTCGCCGAGTTGTCGGGTTAATGCGGAGAGATCTTTGGCTGCTTCTTCAGCTTGTTTGAATGGACCGGCCACATCGGGTGACAGCGCAAGGGATCTGGAGCGGAGTTCTTCCAGAGAGCGGTAAATCTTTCCCATAGCGACTTTCAGTCCACGGGCTTGTGTCACAATCCCTTCCATTTTGTTGTAGAGGAATGCGCTTTCTTCATCGCCTCCTTCCGGTGCCGCAAGCTTTGACTGCAGTAGGGTCCTCAACCGCGAGATGGTTGAAGCGCTGTGATCGATGTAAGACTGAGCCAGCATGGAGCGCATGCAAAGTTCGTCCGCAAATGTTTCCAAAGTCGTTGGCAGGAGGGTCTCAGCAAGATGAGCGAGCAGAGAAATAGACCGCTGTAGCTCAACTGCGCACTTCTTCATGTTGATTTCGTTCTTTTTCAACCCTTCAATCCAAAAGTTCAGCGTGCGTTCCACAGGCTCGAGCTCGAACAGGGCGCCTGCCATGCTGCCAAAACTCTCGGCTGAACAGCTGTTGATGTAGTTGACGAAACGATCACAAAGACCAGCAATCCATTGCAGCTTCTCCATTACTTCGCTCGCCACAAATACCTCTTCGATTGCAGTAGACACCGAGGCTTGCTCTGCAACCTTTTCGCGGATAGTGTTGTTCATCAGCGAGGCCTTGAAGTTGACACGCTTGAACCGGAGAAGCGCAAGGATAGCATTACGCTCGCTGTCAAAGTACTCTGGGAGATACAATTTGAGGATTGACAGGTGCTGTGTGGCTTCCTCCGCCTCCATACGACCAAGTTCGATATCGATTGTCTTGGTTTGCGCCTTGGAAACGGATGCCTGAAGCTTCAGGTTGAGGTCCATCATGGCACGAGAGCGCGTGGTGAGATCGGTAGCTTCCGCTTCGGAGATTTGCTGCGATGCGCGCATGTCCTCCAAGTCGCCTTGCAGGGTAGAGACCAGCTCTCGAAAACGGACCAAGGTGTATTCGAGGTCTTCGATGACCTCGTCCTGTTGCGTGATTCTCCGGTTTTGTTCATTGTACTGACTCTCCCGGTAATCGATTTCCTCCTGAAGCTGTTTCTCTGTTTCTATGTGGTTGTATTCGAGTTCATCGTTAATCTCTTTCAATGCCTCCAGATCTTCGATTGCAGCCTTGAGGTCATTGATCTCTTCCTGGTAGCGCATGTTTTTATCTGCCAGCTCTTCAATCATCTCCTCAGCGCCCAGTGCGGTTTCAAGCTGCTGCCTCAGATCCTCAACATTGTTCTCAGACACAAGGAGTTTCTCTTTCGTCGATTCATATTGAGACTTGATAGCCGTATAGTCTTCAAGGTCTTGCTGAAGTTCCTTGACTTGGTCTCTCAGCTCGGCCTCCTGCTGCTGAGTCATGTCACGAAGGCGGATCAGAGCCTCGCGGAGACGCTCATTCGTTTTTTCCATCTGCAACCAGCCGTGGCTTGACTTCTCCTCGGGGGTCATGGCCTGTCCAAGCTCCTCGTTTTCTTCCCGGAGGACCTCGACCTCCAGTGACAGCTCTTCAACCCGCAGTCGTAGTGTCTCACATTCGTGCTTGAACATCTCGGACGTTTCTTCCGCCATCTCACGATCCAACGTAGCCATCTCCAGGATTGAGTCATGTTCGGCCTGAAGGCGCTCGACTTCCTCCAACCGAGCTTCCGACTCCTTCAATTTCTTGCGTAGTTCGCTGATCTCCAGTTGCTGAGGTTGGTATTTTGCTTGCAGCTTCTGGATGATGCTCTCGAATTTATCTCGATCCGACTGCAATTGCTCCAGGTTCTTGAGCTTTTCGCGATCGTCGGCCCGTTTCTTCTCCATTACTCGAAGCTTGGTCTTCAATTCATCAAGTTCTCGCGATACAGCGCCACCGGTCGAAAGACGCTGCGACGAAGGCTGTGGCTGCTTTTGGCTGCCACTCACCGTCCGTGAGGCGCCCGGACTAGGCCTAGTAGACCTGAGACCCGCATCCTCCTGATCCCCGTCGCCCTCGACGTCCAGTATTTCAGCATCGAGCTCCTCTGACAGAGGACTCGTTTCACCCTCCACATCTTCCGACGCTCTGCTGGGGCCCGTTGGTCGCACTGCGGGGCGTTTCGCCAGCCCCGTGGGCGCAGATGCGGTAGCGTGCAAACTCGGTCTTCTTGTCTTGGATGCAGGTGTTGATATCGAGGAGCGGGAGGCGCGATTGATTGCTGATGGGAGCGGTGGAGGGGGCATAGACGTCTTGGAACTAATAGACGGGCGAGCTTTGGGGGTGGCTGCGGCGGGTCGCGGAGTGCTGCTAAGAGAGGAACGATTGGAGGAAAGCCCGGAGCCCGACAGTTGCTTTGTCGGAGACTTCGTAGGAGACTATATTGAGCGCCAGCCATTAGCTTAAGGATTGTCCAGCCAGCCCCGCCGGGGGCATGCAATACCTTTGTTGACAAGCGCTGAGCGGCGCCTCGCAGCGCTGAAGTCGGGCTTGCCGCACCGGCACTGTGTCGTTTGGTGTTGGCGGTTGATATCGCATTGGGCTTCTTGAGGCCGGCGGCAATGCCGCTCTGAGCTCTCCCTCGGGCCGGAGTGGGTTGAGCGGTGGTGATAGCTTTCGGAGCGGCGGGTTTGGGTGGTGGCCGTGCGGGCGGTTGTTCTATGATCGCGTCGACGGCAGTGGGACGAATGAACATGCCAAATCCTGGCTCGCAGTCGAAGTACCTCTCGCCTTGTACTGCGCCATCGTTCTTCCCCGTGGGATCGTCGAGCTCAATGCCTACCCAGTCGCCAGGCGCGAAATGTGTCGTGCCCACAAACCGAACGGTGGCCTGCCGACCGTCGGTGAGAGTGACCACATGGCCGGGGATTAGTTCAGCCATCTTGAAGCATGCGTCAGAGTGGGAAAGGGGGAACCCTGAACAGACGCACAATTGGCCTTGACTGGAGGAGGAGGAGGAGGAGGAGGGGGTTAGTAGGAGGGAAAGGAGGGGAGAGGGGATGGAAGAGGGGGAAGAGAATGGATATGGTAACTTAGTGAAGTACGGAGTACTTCGTTATTGTTGTTGACGGGACGGAGAGTGGATTGATTGTTGCCGGCCTGAGAGGCCTGAGGACGCAACAGGGGTAGTGCTGTCAGCCTGAGGCATTCACAGACATCCTCCGCATTAGGGCTCGACGCCGACAACAACAACAACAACAACAACTTAAGTTACTTAGTTAATCTCCATTGCATCACTCTTCTCCATCCCTTACTGATGCCACATTCTTGCGGCCCACTGACTGAGCTGCCTGTTTTTCATACTGTATGTATGCACGTCTGTCTCAGCCAAAAGGTGAGGGGCGAACCCAAACATCACGCTCTCATTGAGATGAAGCCTTAGTACTAGTACAGTACTTGAAATCTAAACAGCAAGGGCTCGACTACTATATAAAGATGCTGTATCCAGCAATTCTACGGCGAGAGCCAGAGGTCTGCTTTCTCAAATCTCAACCGGTTACTGCCTGTTCTGGTATTCATCCAGCAATTCCACCGGACTTCTAAATACCTAGGAATTCTCCTCCAAATCTACACCACCAGAGACCGGTCAATCCTCACAGCAAGACTCTGCAAGATGGCCCGTCTCATCTACACGGGTGGACTTCTAACCACCATAGCCAGCCTAGCCCTGGCAGTTCCCTCGACTGACGACTGGACGCAGCGATCAATCTATGTACGTCTCTCTGCCTTCTCATTCCACTGCGCACAGCATCCTAATCCCCTCCTTAGCAAGTCCTGACCGACCGCTTCGCGCGCCCCAACAACGCACCGGATACATCGTGCGATCCCACCAAATACTGCGGGGGTACATGGGCCGGTATCATCGACAAACTGGACTACATTCAAGATCTAGGGTTTACAGCGATCCAGATCTCTCCAGTCGTCGAGAACATCCCCGAGACCACGTCGGCAGGGGAGGCATGGCACGGCCACTGGCCGCAAGACCTGTACGCCTTGAACGCGCACTTTGGGACATCCGAAGACCTGCGAGCGCTGGCGGATGAGCTCCACCGACGGAACATGTATCTAATGGTGGAAGTGGTGCTCAACAACATGGCGCAAGCCGTCGACACCGAAACCACCACTACTTCCTCAGGGATCGACTATTCGCGACTGCACCCGTTTAACGAAGAGGGATACTATCATCCCTACTGCAACGTCAGCGAGGCCGGCGACGCAACCACAAGTCAGAGCTGCTGGCTGTCCAGCGACCCCGTCGCGCTGCCCGATCTGAAAACCGAAGACGCGCGCGTCTCGACGATACTCCAGACTTGGGTCCAGGAACTCGTGAGCAACTACTCGATCGACGGGCTCCGGGTCGCTGCAACAAATCACATGGATCCCGAATTCTTGAGTGACTTCACCCGCGCCGCCGGGGTTTTCACGCTGGGAGAGGTTGACTCGGTCGATGCCACCACGATGTGTCAGTACGACGAGGCGGTCTCAGGCCTGGTCAACTACGCGGTTTACAAGCCCATCACGATGGCCTTCGCGCCCGCCGGCGACATGCCAGGGCTGGTGAATAGCCTGCAGACGGTGATCGAGAAGTGCGACAACTACACCCATCTGGCGACGTTCGCCGAGAATCACGATGTCCCGCGGTTTGTCTCGGTCCAGAATGATACCGCAGTAAGCCTTTCCTCCTCCCCCTGGCCATCTAGCCTAAATATATGTACCAATCTAACATGATCTAGCTCGCTCAAAACGCCCTAGCATTCACCCTCCTCACCGACGGAATCCCCATGGGTAAGTCCAGCCCCCAGTAGCCCCGGCCCCGACCCAGCCACAGGCCCAGCATCCACCCAAACCACCAACACTCCATACTAACCACTCTCCGGGGGAAACCAGTATACCAAGGCCAAGAACACAACCAAGCAACCGCCAACTCCCCCCTCTGGTCCCTGCCAACCGACGATTCCACAACAACGACGACCACAACCCTAACGAAGACCCTCAACCACCTGCGCAGCCACGCCCTCCTCATCGACCAAGGCTACCCGACCAACCACAGCGAGACCCTCTACCTCGACGGATCCACCTACATCACCCGGAAGGGCACGGAGGGGATGCAAATCGTCTCGGCGTTCTCCAACCGCGGCAGCACCGCCGCCACCGGCGACTACCAGGTCAACGTGACGCGGATGTATCACCCGGGCACAGAGGTCATGGAGATGCTCGGGTGTGAGCGGCACGTCTCGGCGACGGGCGGCGTGATCCCGGTGGATTTCGTCGGCGGCGCGCCCAAGGTCTTCTATCCGGTTAAGTATCTGAACGGGTCGGGGCTGTGCGGGTTCTGAGTGTTCTTGCTTTAGTGTGATACAGAGGGAAAGTGGAGAGACTGCGGCAGATGGAGGGGCAGTGGGCTCAGCTTGGATGTTCGATCACGGGAACTGACTGTTATAGTCTCTTCACTTGGAGCTGCCCATAATTGAATTGACTGATATTTATATTGTTTATCAAAGCCAAACACCACCCACGAATCTTATACAAAACAGCGTCACTCGTATTCATCATAGCGTCTTTAAGACCCGCGGGCCGTGTAATTATACGCAGAAAAGTCTATGCTATAAGTAGTCAGAGAAAGAAGAAGGAATGTATCTATAGGCGCAAAAGA
Organism: Aspergillus japonicus CBS 114.51; assembly: GCF_003184785.1. NCBI lineage: Eukaryota > Fungi > Ascomycota > Eurotiomycetes > Eurotiales > Aspergillaceae > Aspergillus > Aspergillus japonicus. The sequence goes on from NW_020291702.1 coordinate 25,428, forward strand.
AGGCTCAAGACCGCGACTTGAACAAGTGCGGGAAACAAGTCCTCAGCTCCTCGAGGCTCGAAATCTGGAACTGGGAAGCCGGCTCCGGAGGGGCGGGGACGCCCGGCTCGACGAGATGGGCCACCGCCCAGCCGCGCTCCGCCGCGTGTTTGCAGTTCGAGCCCGAATCATCTATACCCAACCCATCCCAACGATATTAGCAAGATCCGGTTCTTGATTTTCGCAGCTCCAAGGCATTTCGCCAGGATTTTCTGGGGGGTCAAAGGACCACCTACCGACGAAATAACACTCCGCCGACCTCGACGCCCCGGCCTCCCGCTCGGCCTTGTCGTACATCACCTGGCTGGGCTTGCACACCAGGGGCGTCTGCGAGTAGTCGCAGTAGGTGACGCCCTCGAACAGGTCGTCCACCTCGAGCAGCCGGACCACGCGCTTGGCGTGCGTGACGTAGGCGTTCGTCAGCAGCCACAGCCGCACCTGGCTCCGGTCGATGTCCTCGAGCAGCCGGCGCAGCTGCGGGTCGGGCTTCAGGATCTCGTCCAGCGGCAGCGCGTCGTCGACCTCACGGTTGAAGGCCAGCGGGTCGATCTTGTGGTGCCGCGTGAGGCCCTCGATCGCCAGCCCGTACTCCTTGTAGTACTTCATGTGCAGGTGGTGCGCATCTTCGGTGCTGAGGGAGAGGTGCTTGATGAAGAAGGCGTCTGTTATGAGACAGAGTTTGGGTTTCGGTTAGTGAAATGTACAGGACAGTGGTTGCGCGTGGGTTCGGGTTGTGGTTGTGGTTGTGGTTGTTGGTATGACTCACTGATCAGCTTCTGCATCTCATCGTGAATGTTGCATTCTGTGCGCGCGCAGATCGCGAGGCCCGGTTAGTTGGATCGATTTACTTGCGTGGGAATGGTGGAGTTGAGAATTCGTGTTGTATACCTCGGGAGTAAAGCTGCAGTCAGTGAGTGGGGACAGCGGTCAGTCAACGTGAATTTATGGGGTTCTTAGGAAGGGGATCGTACGCAATTGTCAATGTCGAAGAAGAAGATTGGTCTGGGATCCCGTGGCGCGCTGGCCGACTGGTGGCTGTTGGTGGTGGTCATGGTTCGTCGGAATTGGGGCAGTTGGCAGTGATACCGAGGGATTGGAACAGCGCGGAGGGGAGTCAGGAATCGCGGGGTTGAGAAAGGGGCCTGGATAGCGCGATATGCGCCAGATGTGAAAGTGAAAGATGATGGTGATGATCGAGAACAGGCGCGTAGAATGGGATGATTCATAGCCGAAGCTTATGCGCCGTGGACTGGATTGGATTGGATAAGGTCAGTCCAGCAATAGTTACTAGATATGAGTAATACTGCACTGCACTGAGCGAGTAAGATGGATGATGACTCGTTGTCTCGGGAGTCGGGGAGAATCAAACAACGGGGGCGGCTTTTCCCCGGCGAGTTTAGCGCGTTCGGCGGCAAGTTACTCGTCAGTCGTAAGTCGTAACTCGAGGTTCGGTCGTTCACCACCGCACGGCTGGCTGCGTCCTTCTTTTCCCTCTCCGCAACTCCCTTCGCCTTTTGGTCGACACTTGTCTTCCTCCCAACCCCCCTCTTTCTCCCCTCCCTCTCCCCTTATACATTTTAAAAGCACAGAAAAAAAAAGGAAAGGAAAGAGAAGAACAGGAAGAGAGCGGAGAAAAAAGAAGACTCGAGTTAGTCCAAGTTTATTGGCAAGGCAGTCAAGCTTATACCGCATCTAAAGATTGCAACCTGGACGGGTGATGCAGCAGAACTCGCTCGCAATAAACCTCAGGTGATTTGATCTATCAACTCTCACGGCCAGCATAATTCTTGCCTGGGAGAGTCATTTTCCTAAAATTATGGCAGCAGCTCAGCTTTCAACATCAGGCAGTAGTCGACCTACTAGGCTATCTACAACGAATCAGGAGGTGCAGGAGTATGAGAAAATCCTGAAAATAAGTGACGAAATCTTTTCTGGAACTCACCCTAGATTGAAGGTTCCGCAGCAGTTTGTGCGCAAGACGGCTTCGCGCAATCCCCCTGCCTCTTCTACTCCATCTCAGGTAAAGCCAGGAGAATCGCAGAAGGCTTCCCCCAAGAATCAGGTCCCGACCGCCCCTTCCAATGCTAAACCGGCCAACTCCCCGAGTGGTGGCGCTGGGGGTGCTTCGGCGGGTGTGATGGGGGCGTCGCGTATCATCCCCAATCCTACCTCGGAAATTGATCCGATCTTCTTGACCAAGTCGGACGATCTCGTGCGAGCTGAGCTACAGCTACAGCGTCAAAGGGTGGAACGAGCGTTGCGGGAGCAGCTGGAACAAAAAAGGCAGGAGTCAAGGCAGAAGGCTGCTCTACAGGACGCGAAGCCGGACTTCGACGTTTCTGATGTGCTCGTCAAGGCTTTCGAGATGGTCAACCCCTCTCCCTCGGTCGATGGCCGTGGCAATGGAGAGCCCAGCGATTCCTTCGACGACAACTCGTTCTATTCTAGTAGAGCTCCTGACTCGCCTCAGCAGGGTGAACCGCAGAAACCATCTCCAGCACCTCAATCCAACTCTGAGGAGCTGGCTACTGAAGTCCCAGTAGAGAACTATTCAGATGAGTTGCAACGGCTTGAGGCCCTCAACAGAACTGGATCGGATCAGGATATGCAAGATACTTACCCCGTGGCAGGCCATCGATTACCCTATGATCAAAGGCAGCCGCACCATGGCGAGGTCGACTACGGATCCCGCAAGTACCCGAACCACAATCAACCATCTGACGCGTTCGAAGAACCGGAGTACTCACCGCCTGCGCCCGGAGTCGCGCCCATGGAGAGGGAAGACATTCACGAGGCTCAAAGGGAATACGCGGGTGGAACCAAACGACGTGCGCCGGAAGGTCGACCGGTTGAACGAGCCCGCTACGCTCGACGATCAGTCTCGCCTGGCGATGAGGTCCGAGTCGTGCGGAATCACATCACTTCGCCTGCCGCTCCACAACCATCTAGGGTCTCTCCGTTGGCAATCACCAAGGTGTCCTCGGTTCCACAGTCGCGTTCGGATTATGCTCCGGAGCGTCACGCCAGTCCTGACGTACCTGCCTATCCTTTGACGTCTAGAAAGCGTAGGAGACTGCATGAGGATCGAGACCGGTCTCGTCCGTCGTACAAGGCGCAAGCCCCCGCGGTTGCCGATGAGGCATACATCAAGGAAGAGCCCGTCTCGCCTCCACCTTTTGCAGATACCCCACAGACGTACAGAAGCCGTCAACTCCAAGAGCGACCGGTGTACATAGACATTGCCTCGCCACAGTATACTCCCGTGATAGAGAGAAGGGAGCCGCCTATGAGAGAGCCAGGGTACGAGTATGAAATCTATGATGCTCACGCAGATCCTGGCGCTCAAAGGACCGTCTCCAGACTCAGTGTCAGACGCCCGATGCGCGACGATCAAGATCTTCGACGAGTTGCCAGTCTCCAGCATCAAGCTCGGCAACCTGAATATGCCCGCGAGTATATTGACCAAGCTAGCCCCCATTCTCTGCGCGCAGGCTCCTACGCTATTGTGGAACGTCCGGCACCGGAACGAGTTCGGTATTATGACGAGCTGCCCCCGCCGCCTGCACGCCGCTACATTCCTGCTGGAGAGTCGCCGATGTCGCCTCGACTCCGTGAAGCTTACTACGAGGAAGAGGCCACGAGTCAGATGATGGCGCCACCTCCGCGACGGATCATGGTCGATGAACACGGCAATCAGTATTACCTTCCCGTCAGCCGAGCCCCGCGCGGTGAGGTTTACGATGACCGTGCGGTCACTCTACGCCATGCGAGCCTGCGGGCAGCGTCCGTCGTTGAAGACCCTTTTGGCGGTCGGAGGTACGTACAGGACATGCCCCCTCCGCCGGCTTATCGACGCGTCACCGAGTATGCTCGCCCGGGTCCAACTGAACGCCGACCTTACGCGGGCGCCACTCCCGCGACCGTTGCCGCCGGCCCGGATGACCGAAATGTCTATCCACCACGTAGCGCCAGCGTCCAAGTGACCGAATACGCCACCCGCCGACCTCCACATTACCTTGAAGAGGCTGAACTGCCCCGCGAGCGAATCGTACGGATGCCGAGCGTGCGTCCCCCAACTGGACGGTACGAGGAGCCACGCGAGGTCATCCAACGAGTGGAAAGTGCTCGTCCCGGCGGAGCGCGCGAAGTGAGTGTGTATCTGGACGACGGGACCCGGCAGCCGCGCGAGTACGTGGAGCGGCCTATGTATGTTGCGACGCGGCCTCTGGCGCGCGAGGAACTTGTCCGCTATTATGAGGGAAGTGTTGCGGCGAATCCGGAGCGGATCGCATTAGAAGGAGCACCGCGAGGGGATGTAGTTCATCGAGTTCCTCCTCCGCGGTATTAAGTTTTTTTTTTTCTCTTTTCGTCTGATGTTTTTCATCGGATGAACGCGCCATATATCTGGTCGTTTCTCAGTTTCCATCCCCATCGCGGGGCATCTCATTGTACTTACAAAAGCAAGCAAGCAAGCAAGATGACTGGGGTTCATGCTGCTTATGCATGGAGATGCAGTATATGTGATTATTTCGAGCATCAATTCTGGAGGGTACATGTTAGAGAGAACCTTGAAACAAGAAGTATCCGACCACAATGTAAATTGGATGGACGTTCCTCTGGTAGTACTGTATACACAGCAATCAGCTACGCTGATTGGTAGAGTACGTCAACTCTCAACCCCGGGTCATCTCACCTCAAGTTTGTTTTCTGCCGCTCTGCTGGCCTACCGCCTCCGCCGCTACCGCTATAGTTCCTGACTCTCATCACTCACTTGAAGTGTCTCACTGAAAGAACTTCGTCAATGATAGTATTCTACATCAGGGCTCCTTGTGTGCCTTCAACTATCATTCAATGCTGAATGGGGATCAATTTGCACCATCAGTGAAAGAAATTGGCACACTTTCATTTCCACACATTCTCTATCTTGATTACCTCGGCTACAATTTATATCTCCAGGAAAGCTGTTGATAAGCTAAGATTGTGAGCTATCTCCCTGTCCAGTAACAGAAATCGCATGGTAGCTTAGATCAATTAATACCATAGTTCAAAGAGTAATGGAGATGGCATGGACAAATACACTCGGATTCCACGGAGCAGATATATACTAGGTACATACTAGAGGGATGCTCTCCAGGCTTCCATCGTTGCTTACTCCCTCTGTAACGAACTATCACATCTAGACTTGCAGGGCATCTCTTTTCTCCCAGCCTTTCCTGGAAAAGTGAACGATTTCGGATTGATAGATACGAGTAACTTACTCGTACATATGGCTACGAAACCGCGTAATGAAGGCGAATTGAAATACGGAGCCCCCCACTGAGGCCGAGCGATGTGGTTGAGGAATGACGTCGTTGCTGATTCGGGCGTCGAGATCGATCGAGGTCGGGTAGTTACTGGGTGATTTGCCATCATTGGAAGTACTGTACAACTTGGATGATTATCTATTTGCAATACGGGATTGGGAGGCAAGTACGGAGTAGTCATCTGATAATCTTCGAAGTATGGATAGAGTCGAGGGGTCATCCATCTTGGTGCCATGGATAAGAGGTCCGGGAAAAGTCTGGGGTTTTGAGTCTCCTCGGGGAGGGTGCCACGAATCGGACGCGATGAGGGTTGAGTACATACAGTATGGGAGCTTTTTTTTTTTTTCTTCTGGGTTGTGACTTAAGCTTACTGTGTAGAAACCAGCTTCGAGGCTGGTCATTGTGACTAAGCATGTGTGACTTGGATGGGACGAATCCAATGTTTTTTTTCCCCTTGGAGATACTGTGATGTCTTAACTTATTGTTCGAGGTTAGGATACCCGTGGGTTCCCGTTTGAGCCCCGTTTTGTTCCTCTCCAAAACCAAAGGGGATTCGATTCAACTTGGGACGGGACAAGCTGCTGCTGGTGATCATCGTGATAGACACAAAAGAAAACGGCCGAGGGACTAGACTGGATGAGGGGTGGAAAAAGTATCTGACACTCTGACTGTTTCTTCCCTCGCCCTGGATTCGCCGGGCGGAGCCCAAGTCATGATACACGGTGACGCAAGGTCGATGGTGTTTCACTCCCATCCCCTCTCTCTCTCCTCCAATCCGGTTTACTGAGTACAGCCCTTTCCCACTAAGTGGCTGCTGTCTGGAGGATTGACATGCATGGTTAGGTTAAGTTAGTCAACGGGCCTGGGGGTTCTGCGCCCCTTCAAGTACGGTACATATTCTGGGTGTAGTATGTAGTTGTCTGGTAGATTGCAAATTCCAGCCCGTTACCCGGGAGAGATCGTGATCCAGACTGGTATGTATGGTTGGACGTACACTACTGCTATGTTGGCAGTGGTGGCAGCAGTAGGTTAGCAGTGGCAGCAGTAGGAGCTCAAATGGATGGGTCGATTCGGACGCGTGGCAAATTCAACAACGCGACTCTGTCTCCAGGTGTACTGTACACACACACATCTGTATTACTGAGTAGTTGGGTGATTGTTCAGCCCCAATCGGACTCGAGGTTCAGCCCAGTAGGAGTCGATCCTGTCTGGTCCTCTGATGTTGGGGAGAGAAAGGGCCCCTCATGCTTGCTTGCTATCAAGGAAAATCCGGCAAAGAGCTTGATTTGATTATAGAGGAGGTAGGCCACCAGGCCAGACCGGACTCAAGTGATCTGCCCTTGCCCTTTCCCTGCACTTCCGAGCTTGGATCGCCAATTCATAGTGGACTGGGTCTGGGATACTTCCGGGGGGTGCGCCAATGGATTTGGCCCCGGTATCTCCTGGATACTCGGCTTGCATGTCAGTTTGTGTGTGTTGCGCATGCTTTCTTCACCCCTCTCCGTCTTCTCCGCGTTTCCATACTTCATAGTCCCGTCTATGTTGGAAGTTGACACCCATAGACAAGTAAGAACCGGGCATTAACCATGGCTACACGTGACTGCTTGGAGTGCAGTCTCTAAGTCGCCTGCAGCACCCAAAGGGGCAAGGTGGGTGGACCGTGCAGAGGGAATTCAATGCAGTGCAGTGGATGATCACAACGCCCTCCCATCCTTCGATTCTTCACCCGAGGGAAGGTCACTGTTACTTGGACCTGACCATCGAAGAAACACAAGTGGGAATGTCCTTCGGGCAGGAATTGAGTTTCCTTTTAAATTGCTGGGCACAGTTCATCGTTCTGTTTCCTTGCCATTGGGAATCCCAGCCCGTCTGGCCCCAGTATGGAGAACGACGGGATGGAATGTTATGGACTTCTGTCAAAAACGGCCTGGCAGTGAGTGAGTCAGGCGTCGTTATTCTCTGTCCGAAGTATTCGAGTATACCCTGCTTTGTACTGTACTCCGTAAGTATTCATCAGGGATAGTGTAGCTTTTAGGACGACAAGAAGGGGGCATTTGGGTGGGTGGACTGATCCCTAGTTGGACTAGTCAGGACGATGATGACTACTATTCTGGTAGTAGGCAGGACTCATTAGCATCGACTCTAGTGAGGGTTAGTCTGCTTCTGGTCACGATCGTACTTTGGCTAGACAATGCCAGCATTGGGCCTAGACACTGGGCTGAGTACCCGCCGTGTCCCGCCTGATGAAGAGAGGTGGTCAGAGAGGAGTGAAGATTAGTTATTGTCGACAACAGTCAAAGGGGGAGTATGGTTGGAAGGAGAAGGATCAGGACATTAATAGTACAGTTTGGTCAATTATGGAAATCAAGCACGAGGTAGCCTCCGATAATAAATTCTCCTTGATGGATTGATAATTCGATTGATTGATTGAATTGATTGATCGAGTTGGTTGTGAACGGGTGGGTGGGATGCCTGAGGAAGACCTCTCAGCCAGAAAGAAGATCCCTCCATCCAATCCATCCATCCATGCCATCCATACTCTTGTGATGGATTCATCCAACTCTGCTTGCTGTTGCTGCTACTGCTGTTGCTGCTTGCTTGCTTGCTTGCTTGATAGCTTGCTTGCTTGCTGGATCCTGAATTCGGCCAGAGGAATTCCTCCCTCTCCTTCCACCCCCGCATTATTCTTCTGATTCATTCCTCTCCCTCCCTGCTCTGATCGACTGACTAAACTTGAATCAATTGTCAAGTTTCTCGCAGCCAAAAAAAACCCAACGCCTATTTTTTGTTGATTGATTGACAGCCCAGTCAGTCAGTCCGTCAGTCTGCTTCCCTTCCATACCTTTCCCTTTCTTTTCCTTTCTGGTTTTATTATTCTTCATTTCCTCTCCATCTTATCGTCCTCATTTTGACATTGTATTTTCTCGAACATTGCTTTCTTCATTGAATTTATTTTTGGTGTTGTCCGCAGCGCACGCACTATAGGTTCAATCCTCGTCGATACCCGTTTTGGCCCGTCGAGGTGGTTGATTGCCTTTTCCCTTTTCCCTTTTCCTTTTTCTCTTTTCTCTTTTCCCACCCCATTCCGGATTACCCAAAAAGGCGCCCTTTCGTCTTGTCTGCCAGTCGAACTCTCACTCCCTCACTCCCTCTCCCTCTCTCTCTCTCTCCCTCCCTCCCACCCACACCCTCCCCTCCACCCAACCCATTCTACCTTAACACCACCACCACCTCCATCACCTCCACCACTTCCTTTTTCCTCCCCTTCTGCGCTCACCTCCCTCCCCTCCTCCCCTCAAAACACACCACATCCCTGTCGAGACTGGCGACACACTAATCCTTGTCTGTCCGCCTCGACTTTCTTCTTTCTCCTCATCGTCCTACTCTCCCTCTCTCTCTCTCTCTTTGATCCCCCTACTCCTGCACCCGCCTTCTCTTTTCCTTCTCGCCCCTCCTCCGATTCATTCGCCATTCCCTTCCCTCCGCTGCTCGACCATCCCCCTCCTCTCCCCTCGACTCGTTCAAGGGGTTAGAGATTCGACCCGCCCTTGTCATGCACAAGATCTCCAATTTTACGGGTCAGGCCCGTCATGGCTGGGAGCGAATGACACCCACTTTCGGCATGTCTCGACCGCACACCGATATGAGCTCCCACTCCCTTCGTCGACCGCACGGCGCACCTCCGATGACTCCGCCCACCGGCATTGATCCTACCGTCAACCTCTCCTTCAATGTCCCGTTTTCCTCCACTCTGGCCGGTCCCGATGCCGACGATGTCCTGCACGCGAGTCCTGGTGCCCTTCAGCGCTGGTCCTTTCCCGAGGGCACCCCGGAAGGAACCCCCGTCCACCAGCTTCCCGTCCATGCCAGCAATGTCGAGGCCCTGCGGAGGTTATGTCGCCAGATCACCGAGAGCAGTAACGGTCGAGTAGAGGCCGTTGTCACGTCTTCCGAGCCCAAAACGGTCCCCTCACTACAACGACGACCCCAAGGATTGGCGACGAATGTCTGTATCACCGGCGATGGAGAGACTGTGCGCAAGATGCGGGCAAGGGTCTTGAATGAGACGCCAATCTTGCTGGTATGGCCCCAATAATGGCCCTGTTTCGCCACGGCGACTTTTGCTTGCTCGCCCAATACTGATGATCCTGGTCTAATAGCGTTGTGCGACCGTGGATGTTGACGTCCATCTTATTATCGACGGATCGACCAAGAATATCCGTTCCAGTGTTTTGGAGCATCTCGATACCCTGGCTGCTTACACTGGCACCGATATCTTCCTCCTCAACCCCAAGATTCGCGACAACGATAGTGCTGTGATCTCCTCTTATGGCTATGCATCGGACAATGGGCTGGATCAGCGGTTCCGGGTGTCTATCTATGGTGACATGGAGAGCGCGGAGCATGCCAAGACTCGCGTGTTGATCATGATCGATCAAATTGTAGGTGCTTGCTATGGCGAAGGAGACGGTCGGGATACTAACAATTCTTAGCTCAAACGTCACGTGGATGCCATGAAGCTGGAGCTCACCATGCACACTTTGGTCTGCGGTCGGACTCGCAAGAACATCAAGTTGATTGAGGCGGCAACCGGAACGGCCATCTACTTTCCTCCACCCTTCCCGCGCATTTTTGGATACACGCCCCCCGGTGCCCACCGTCGCAGTGAGGATGAGGTTTACATTACGGGTGACACTCAAGAGCAGATTGCTCGCGCCAAGCAAAAGTTGCGGGAGCTGGTAATGGGGGTCAAGATCTACGTGAAAGATGTCATCGTCAACTCGAACAAAATCGACAACATCTTGCTTGATCGCCTCGACAAAGTCCGGAAGGTCATGGAGATGAACGGATCTTACGTTCACTTTCCCCAGCTGGGAATCCAGCGGGGTGTGGTTCGCATTCAGGGCACAGAGGTTCTGCACGTCGAGCGCACGGTTCGCGAGATCATGGCTTTGGTAGGTGCTATAATTGCTCGGGCGGAAGACCTTTCCATCGGAAGTCACTGACAGATCATGACAGGCCGGCCAGTTCTACAGCGCCTCGTGGTGGATTATCATGCCCGACCCGTCCCAAGGTGGGATCCGTGCCCCCTCCGCCGCCGACGTTCGTACCATGCTGTCCGACATCTGCAGCAATTCGGGTGCTGACGTCAGCTTCGACAACTTGACTTTCACCATCAATGGATCTGATGATGCTGTCAAGGCTGCGATGATGGTGATCAACCAAATCCCGTTTGTCCAGCGGAGCCAGTACCAGATGCGCGTCAAGATCGAACTCGCGAATGAGCACAAGGAGTTTGTCAGCGGCAAGAAGAACGGCAAGATCAACAAGATCATGGGACAGAGTGCGTTCATTGACTGTGACTGGCCGCAAGAAGCGAAAGGCTGACCCTTCCAGGCAATGTGCAAATCATTTTCGATGGTTTCAACGAGTACAACTTCTACATCGACGTGTGCGGTAATCAGTACGAATCCACCAAGAATGGCCTAGATCTTGTTGAACAGGAGATGCCCGCTTCGATCTCCTTCCATGTGCCCGATCAATATCACAAGCGAATCATTGGAATCGGTGGTCAGCATATCCAGCGCATCATGAAGAAATACTCGGTTTTCGTCAAATTCTCGAACGCCATGGACCGCGGCGGAATGGGCAAAGAAGACGATGATATCAAGGTTGATAACGTCATCTGCCGGACCCCTGCACGCAATGCCCAGAGTCTCGACTTGGTGAAGCAGGAGATCATGGACATGGTCGAGAAAGTCGTAAGTTTATATCTTGTCTGACCACTGGTGACCCTTCAGCTGACGCGTTTCACAGGATGCCGAGTATGTCTCGGAACGAGTGGTCATCAACCGCCTGTATCACCGTGAATTGCTCGCCCGCATCTCTGAAATCGACGAACTGGAGAAGAAGTGGAACTGCAAGATTGAATTCCCTAGTACCGAGCTTGCCAGTGACGTTGTGAACATCTCTGGACCGGAGTACCAGGTTCCGCAGGCGGTTGACGCCTTATTGGTATGTCCTATTCTACCTTTCCCGTGGTCGCAGTTCTAAGTACCGTATAGGGAATGGTCCCTGAGAGTCACGAACTCCTCTTCCAAAGCTCCGCAGAATTGCGAGATTTCTTCAAGTCCCCCGACTTCCGTGAAGATGTCTGCGCTAAGCTGAAGGAACAATACGAGGTTGACACCACCGTGGATACAACTTCGGACCTTCCGACATCTGACAGTGCCTCGGGGTCCTCTTCTCCCACTTTCGGGCCTGAAGACCGCGTGGTGCTCGGATACACTCGCAATAATGCCGGCGGACTGAAGGATGCGATCGATTTCTTGATCTCGCGCCTTGTGGCTCACGGACTTGACGCGACGACAGTCAAGGGCGCCATCCCGCGACCCAAATCCGACTCGTTCGAAGAGTCCTTGCCTTTCTTCGACTCCAAATTGTTGCAGCATGCTCCTGCCCCCCTCGTCACCGACTCTCCTACCCGACCCAACTTCTCCGATGAAACCAGCGAGCGCGGGTCCATTTTTGAGCGACTGCGCAAGCCTGGTAGTATCTCTTCTTTCTCCTCGTTCATTGGTCGCAAGAACCACTCGGCGTCTCCAGGATCTTTCTTTAAGCATGCGTCCAGCAATGCGTCGAAAGCGTCCTTGGTTTCGATGGAGTCCCGCGACAGTGGCTATCGCAACCCATGGAACGATTCCGGCGTGAACCTTGCCGAGGACGACCTGCCGGTCCTCGGAAGCTCTCACAGCCACAGCAGCAGCAATGGCTGGCCCGCGCGCTTTGACACGAAATTTCCATTCGGTACCGCGCCGGGGGACATGACACCCAAGCATGACCCGCGCGCCTCTTTTGACAGTGGTCGTCCTAGTACTTCCAATTCTACTTCTGGATACCCGGCCCCCATCGGGCCACCGCGTTAAAATCAATGTCAATTTGCAGCAGTATACCCCAAGAGACTTTCTAGTGTTTTTCTTTTGATATTATTTTGAGATTTGTTGTCAGCGATTTGTGTTTTCGGATTCTTCTTGATACCACAGAGTGCATGCATGCAATCAAGACGTCACAGGAAAAAAAGATATAAAACAGGAAACGGAGGCAAGACATGCAAAGCATACAAGATTGTTGTGTTGACATCTATCACCTACTCCTGGTCTTGTTTGGGTCTGCCCTCCCGGTGATATTCTCCTCTCTATCATTTTTTTCTTTCTTTTTGCCAGATGTTTGTTGTATTTTTTTTTTTTTTTTTGATCTTGTTCAGTTTAAGCCAAGGGTTGAGAGATATCCATAGGGGACCTTGGAGTGAGATATCATACGGGAAACAAACACGCGGCTGGTGGATTTGGCCAAGTTCTTTTTTTTTTCTTTCTTTCATCGAAACAGCTTTTTCTTTTTCAGACATGATACCAAGTGAAACGAAGGTGTATGCAAGGATTGACATACTGCCCTTGGCCAGTGACCGTGACAGTTTGTGTTTGTTTGATGGATTCGATTTGGATTGTTATATACCTGAAGATATCCAGATGTTCGTGTTGCGGCAGTGAAGTATTTATGTTGTTCTGCTTACTCCGTATTTCCCGGATGATTCGTAGGTGCTGCAGTTTTCCATGATGTGGGTGTTCGGCGCGATGTCGCCTGTGGTATATGTGCAGTCAGGGAGCTGAGACAAGCCGAAATATACCTATCTACGCAGTACTATACTGGTTTGCTCCGCGCTAAACCCTACCGAAAGAATGGCCCTTAGCATTGAAGAAGATCCTTACTGCGTGCAAACCTCACTACCCTCCTTACTAGGTGGATGCAAACACCCTTCCTTCCTTCATTTCCATACTCTAACGTCCGGAAAAAGGTGACACTGTCCAGAACCTCAACGAGCGTACGGCAGGGTCAATTATGTCCGTCTATGTGACTGTAGATAATCCCATTATCATCCTGGGGTATTGAACGAGAGACAAACCATGGAGAGAGACATTATGCGTAAGCGAGTGTCCAGGGGAAGGGGGGGTATCGAGAATTAGCATCCTGTCTTAGGGGCAGCCAGAAACGAATGGGGTATGCTTTATGCTTTGGAAATTCAAGCAACCGACATCGATGATCCGAGAAGGAGAAAAAGCGAAATTGGGGGTGGCGGGGTGTATAAATCAGAGCATTAAGGCATGGGCATGGGCATGAGCATCAGGACATCAAAATCAGATCACATCGAGACTTGAGTTTATTGGGATTCCGGGGGGGGAGGGGGGCGAGGTATAACGAGTGACATACCCTAAGCTGCGGGGGAATAGTCTGGGGAAGGGAGGTTCCGTATCCGTATCTTTTGGTCAAACTTTCGTTATATTTCTTTTTGGAGACGGGGTTTATTTTAGGGAGCGGACATATATCCCGGGATGGACGACCGAGTTTTGTGGGTGTGCTTCTGGTACAGTTCAGGCGAAAGTCGAAAGTCAAACTGTCAGAAGGCAAGTCCAACGGCCGAGTGTCGGTAGTTCTCGTAATACTGGGATTGGCGCAGGTCTTCGTACTCTTCTTGATCTTGGTGGTGGGAGGGGTGGGAGTGTCGCTGCTGCTGCGGGTGGTGATGATATTCGCTCTCGAAGATAGTGGGGTACACGCTGCGGTCTTCCGCCACCCGCGGGATGAACGGACTGCCTAGCTCTTTGTTGGGGATTCCCTTTGCAGCAGCAGGAGGAGGAGCCGGGCATGTTGCTGTGCTGCTGCTGACGCTGCTGCCCTTGAAGCCTCCTCCCACCCCTCCGGTTAGATTCGTGATCGAGGAGGCGAGCGTCGATCCGCTGAGGGTGCGCGAGCGGATGCGGAAGGGACTGCTACCCCCTTTCTGGGGAGGGTTCTCCTGTTTCAGCCAGGCGGGAGGGGAGGGGGCCGGGGACTGGTTTTTCGTGGTTGGGCTGCTGCTGTTGCTGTTGCTGCTGCTGGTGGCGTGGAATAGCCATTGTGTGACGCGGCCGGAGCGGGAGGGGGTTCGTTCGCGGTCGTCGGTGGGGGTTCTGGGGGGATGGGTGGAGGAGGCTGTGCTTCGCGATGATGCGGAGGTTTCGCCGTCTTCTTCTGGGGTGGGGATGCATGGTAGCGGCCTGTCCTGCAGGTTGGTCGGGTGGGGTGGTGTTCTGGGGGCTTTGAATGTTGTTGTTCTTGTTGCTGCTGCTGCTGCGTTGATGGATTGTCGGGGCGGAGCTTGGTTGTCTGTGTTTGTGCTTGGTACGATAGCAATAGCAGATGAACTGCGACTCGAGAAGTGAGGGATGAAGGGACTGCTTCTGCTGTTGTTGCTGGTGGTGGTGGTGGCGGCGGCTTGTGTCTCCCCAACACCAAGGTACTCATGCGCTGCGAGCGACGAACGACGTGATCCAGAGCCCACAGGCTTGCGGGGCAGCTGGAATGAGGACGACGGTCGATGCTGGGCTCGCGGAGTCGGCTGAGGCGGACGACTTCTCTCGCCGGCTAGGGCTACAGCTCGCGGAGGCCGGATGATGCTGACCGGGGAACGACGATCGGTCTCGAGGGAAAAGTCCTCGAAGTGAGGCAGGGCGGGCAGCTGGCGGCCTGGGGTCTCGAAGCTCAGCTCCAGCGGAGAGAACAATCCATCCGCCACTGCAACCTCGGCGTCAGGCCGGAAGGTCGACACTCGTCGGAAGTCGGACGGGGCGCTGATGCGGATGGGCGGCGCGGCGGTCGATTTCCTCTTCAGAGAGATGCTGGCCCGGCTCTTGCTTTCGAGCATCCATGAGGGAAAGGATGGCGTCCGGGGTCGGGGGCGTGGTGGGGTCGGAGCTTCATCGTAGACGAAAGGCTTCATCGGGGGAATGAGACGCGGTTGCTGGGTGTGGCATATCTTCATCTCCCGTTCGGCACCTGTGAGGGAGATGGGAATTATTCCCAGTCAGTGACTTACTGGAGCTGGGTTGGGTGGGTTGTGTTGTTTTGTAAGGCTGTGAGGCGCCGTCTTAGGGCTGTGTTTGTGTTTGGAAGGTAATATGCTCAAGGCTGGACCGATGGGAAGTAAGACATTACCTCTACGCTGCATGGCTTCTTGATGATGATGATAACTCTCGTCGTCATTCCCGGCGTGCACGCAGAACGAGCAGGAGGATATCCAGCCAGTGAACATAGATCCTGCTTGTTCAATTGCCTGCTTCATGGCTGCCAGCGCATCAAATGTGTTGATCCATCATCCAGTGGATCCGGCGAACAGACAGTGGGGGGGAGGGACCAAGCAGCGTGAAATAGAAACACGAGATGTCAGACAAACCTGCTGACGAATTATTGTAGAATTGAAAGCTGCGAAGGTGAATGAAAGGCAAACCACAGAGGGGGGGTGGAAAGGAAGGAAAGTCAAGTCAAGAAGCACCCTCTCAGGCCTCCAGGGAGAGAGAGAGAGAGAGAGAGAGAGAGAGAAAGAGTAGGGGATAAGGGAAGGGCAGACGGGCAGACAAACAGACCGACAAAGAACCAGCAAGATAAAGACCTGATGATTTAACTTCCCCCCGAGACCAAACACACACACAAAGAGACTAACTATACACTACGGGATTGCTTCAGATAGAAGCTCGAGCATCAGCCATTTCCCTTGGACTAATGAGGGGCCAGCATGAGGCAGAAGATGTGACGGTCGTGGTGCCATTCCTGTTGCCCTAATCAAATGAGGGACACCAATAGCGGGGAAGCAAAAGTCCCTTTCCTTCCCCCTCCTCTTCCTCCTCCTCGCCAGCGTGTCGGGCTGTCGATCAGCCATCATTGATGAATGACCATGTCAGTCCTCCTATCAATCCTGGAGAAAGCGTGGTGGGCGCGTAATGGCCGGCCGTCATTTGCTGGGGGACCAACCATCAGCCCGAGTGACAGGAAAACCCCGTCACATCGTCACTTGCTGGGCTCGTTACGCAAATGCCCCTGAGTCCCTGACAGAACTGACAGAAAAAAAAGAGGGTGGGTTAATCAAAAAAAGCACATGGCTCGGGTACAGTACACTAGCCTCCTCCTCTGCAATCATCGTACAAGCCCTTTATCTTTATACAGTACAGCTTTCCTCCACCACATCACATAAATAATTTGATCTCGAAACTATTTCCTGGCGTTTTCCTGGCGCTATCACCACACATGCAACTTCATTGGTCCTACAGCTCGCTCTTCGCCACCTACCGGCCCCAAACATTGTCTTCTTCCAGGTCCCCGTAGGCCCAGCCCTGTCTCCTGGATTCCTCTTCCTCATCATTTCCTTCGGGGTGAAGTAATGCGTGGAAGTCATCGCCATGCCGTTCATCGACCGGCTCGCCCGTTGGTCTCCTAAAGTCGATTGTTAGTGTCATATACCCTTCGCTAAACCAAAACAATACATACTGGAAGTGCCGGTGTTCGGGCTCGACCGTTGTGGAGCCGAAAGCCCTCTGCGCCAGCTGTCGTTCCTCCTCCTCAGCCTTCTGATCCTCGACAACAAGATCCACGATTTGGCTTGGGTGAGAGGCGTAGGAGGCCGCGGAGTTGGCTCTCTGCTCAGCGTAGCTTGCACGCGGGCTGCGAGAGGCTCCAGCGCTACGATGGTTGTTATCGCTACTAGAAGGGCGCGGCTTCTTCTGCTTGCGGGATTTCTTTACGACCCCTGATGTCTGTCGCTGTGGTGAGGCTCGCTGACGTGCGAGGCGCTGCTCTGCTGGCACCTCGTTCGCGGTGATCACGGGGTACTGCTCCAATCAGCTGACCATATCTCCTCGGTTAAGGGGGTGAAGCGACCTACGTTCCAATCCCCAAATTCCAGCGCTCGAGCGTTGTTGAACAGCCTCTCGTCATCTTCATCCAGGGTTGTCTCCTCCATCTCATTGTGTGAATGCATGCGACTCAGCGTGCTACTGCGCCGGTCCCGGCTGCTGCCTTCCGACCCGGCCAACAACGGTGTCCGGCTGTTGATTTCCCCAGGGGTCGGGATCCAGTACTTGGCTTTACCACCACGCTCATATCTTAGACCATGCATCACACGCCGGACACGCGAGTCAGATTCTGCATGTGCGATGATGTGGTCACCTGAATCGAAAAGACGGTACTCGTAATTGTCACCACGTATCGTCATCTTCGTATCCTCAATAAGATCACGGACTCCGAATGCGTCACGAAGCGCGTATTTGACGGGCATCCGGGCGGCGGAGATCGTCGAATCGGCATAATCATGCCAGGAGAAAGCGTACCAATGCGTGAGAGCGAAGAAGGGCATCTCAAAGCAGATCAGGCTGTCTTGAATGGCAGCCGCAAGGTTGTCCGGTGTGTAGCCGGCAACCCCGTTCGATAACGCTCCCAGCCATTGCAGGATTGACAAGAAGAAGCCCTGCCAATAAGATGCGAAAATTATAAGCTTGACACACAAGAACTTAGGTAC
Source organism: Aspergillus japonicus CBS 114.51 (assembly GCF_003184785.1). Lineage (NCBI taxonomy): Eukaryota > Fungi > Ascomycota > Eurotiomycetes > Eurotiales > Aspergillaceae > Aspergillus > Aspergillus japonicus. Next base: position 43,152 of record NW_020291702.1, read on the forward strand.
CGGACGAAATGGCGCTAGATCGTTATGCAAGCAAACCCAGAACATAGCTAGAGAATAGAGGCTGACAGTAACGCTAACGTTGTACACAATGCCGGTCCACAGATACCCGGAGGTCAGGCCTAGGTAGCCCTCCTGATAGGTATCGGTCGCTTTCATTACAATAGATATAATGGCGAGAATGGGTTTGAGCCAGGCATACTGAAGAATGCCGCGTTTGACGGTAAGAAAGGTCTGCGGGTCAGAGATGTCGACTTTAGGTAGTATGTGGTTGAGGGGCCAGGCATGTTGGACAGGAGGTCGTCCATGGGTCATGATGATTAACGATCGTTCGCCGCCGAGAAAGTTGATAAGCAACTGAAAGAACGTATAGATGGTAAATGCCTGGAGAATGTGCTGTTAGCCCGTGACGATGGGAATCACCAGAAGGCAGAGATCTACCTCATAGACATCACGGATCGGATCCAGCCACATTGCTGCTTGTAAAGATATGATGCTGGCCCATGATGAGACCGCGTATATGGGGACCCTGAGCTATCAGTCAGCTCCACTCAGATCCGAGGCGGAGGCGGATACACACATCAACAATATACGGACAACATAACGCTGGAGTAATGGTTTTCGATAGTTTTTGCTAACAACCGATCAGCGCGTGATCTAGATAGACGAGCGAATGGAAAGTCGTACGTTTGGAGCCAGATGGACCTGGATCGGGTGAAGCGATTAGCATCTGAACCATGATAATGATATCTGTCTGCCTGGGGATCAAAGGGGGAGGGGGGACGGGGGGAGGGGTTGGAGGACGAGGAGTCTTCGTACAAGAGAGAGAGCAGAGAAGCGACCAACGAGGATACACCTGCGACTATCACTACAGCTCGAGCCAGACTCGAGCCTGTCCCACCGAAGGAGGAAGTGGTGATGCTCATCGTCAACAAAAGTCGCGGTGGATTGCCCGCGTACGCCTATGTATGCGACCACCGCCAAAGCATTCCGCAAGTCAATCCCAATGATGTTTCGAACAGGGCATGATCCGATCAACGGGCGAGAGTTGAACAGTAATCAGAAATCAGAAATCTTCCAGCGATTCCTTGTCGGATTTCAAACAAGCGCCCCTCGCATGCCTGATGGTCAGCAGCCAGCAGTGGTCGTGTGGGTGTTGTGCGGTGAGAGAGAAGTTGCGTAGACGGAGACGGATGGGGACATTCCTTATCCATCACTGGTTCCCGTCCCGTCATTGCTCCTCTTCCTCCTGGCCAGCTCCTCTTCTTCCCCCCGTCTCTTGGAAGACACCGCCCAGACACCGCCCAGACACCGCCTAGACTAACTTAGTCCCGTCTAGCCAGCCCACTTCGGGCCAAGCTCCCTTCTGCCCCCTACGTACTCCGTACCTACTTTCGATTACTACTCCGTTCAGTACAATTACTACATTAAATCCACAACTACCTCAAATGAATTTCAGTTTACTTATTATTCTACTCCATACCAGGAGTCGCAGTCGCTAAATCTCGTCGCACTCAGAAGCAGATTTTCAGCGCTTCTCGGTTCATGGACATTTAGCTTGAATCCTTATACTAACCAGCTGTGGGACATTTGTCCTGCTTGGACTCTGCCGCGGGCGCATCGCATTGCCTGTTTTGCGGCGTCATCATGTCCGCTGGTGGTGAACGGTTTTGGTGATTGCGAACATGGCCGGCACAAGTTTAACTTCTTTGTCCCTGACCCCAGATCCAAGCTTCAATTGGTCAGTATTCTTAATGCATTGATTATTTGCTTAAAAATAACAAACGGCATAGGTTCTTCCTCTTGGAACTCATTGTCTCCTGTATTCTGTGAGTGTTCGACCCGTGCGATCGCGGAGACCGGGCTACTAATCACTTCACCAAGCGTGCTCTTCTTCCTGCTCTACTTCAATCGACTGTTCGCGACCCTCGTCTCCTACGGAATCCGCGCGTATACCTGGCATTACTACCGCGCCTATGTCGACATCCGGGCCCTGCAGATCTCGCCCCTGGGCGGGAGGATTTTCTTCAAAGGCATCCGATACCACGGCGTGAACGAGACTATCTTTGTACATGGGGGGTTTATCACATGGCACTACTGGAAACGCACCGTGAGACGGACGGATGTGGCGGGCCTGGATTGCAAGGATCAAGCAGCGCAAAGAGAACATGCCTCCGGAGTCGCGGGCGATGTCGATGGCAGAAAAACAGACAGTGGGGAACAAGGCGGACCGAAGAATGCGGATTCTCTTCCTTGTCGCATTACCGCAAAGGTCTATGGTCTCGAGTGGTTCATATACAACCGGGCTCCTGCCTACGAGGGCATCTTGGCGGGATTCGATCCAGCGAATTCGTCTCCTTCAGCTACCAAACCACAATATCCCGAGAGCGACACGCTGGATCCGAGCTTAAAGGAAGGTAATCTGGAATCATCCGTGGCCGGATCTGCTCGCGCCGAAAGCCAAGGGAGGCCGGCTACACCTGGATCGCAGGGCACGGCTGGGTCGGAGCAGGAATTGGGGGATGGCATAGTACGGTTCCTACGACTTTTGCCTATAAGATTGGAATGTGACAAGGGTGCCATTGTCATGGGAAATGAGAACACGAGATCGGTTTTGACGACCACTTTCGACAGTGCTACTGGTTTGATTGAGGCCTGCAATGCTGGCGCGCTCGACTTGTACCGACAGGTGTTCTCCTTCAATTTCAGTCACCCGGTGATTCAGATGCGTCCAAATCCAGATTTCAAGCAGAACCAGCTGGCTGCTGCAAAGGGTCTTGGGTCGGCCGAAGAAGACCAAGCCGGAACGAAGCGCAAGCGAAATCCTATCTTCAACTACAGGTTCCAGAAACGACGAGTCTGGCACAGTATCCGTGATTTGATACCCTACTTTCAAACGTCGGTGGAATCTTTTCATGTGCATCAGAAGCATGCCGATCCTGGACCTAGGAATTCCATCGATTTGGGCAGTGATACGCGCTGGGTTGGACTTTCGCGATACCTGGACGAAAGCGCGCAAGATGACCACGAGGAGTGGGGCCCTGTTGAGTATGGTCGATTTTCGACGATCCTTGACAGTCCTGGAATGTCCGTGGCTTACTACTGGGACGTTCCAGGGTGTGTCAAGACCTTTCCACCTTCGGAACTGTCATCGCTGCCGGATGCGACATGGAGAATCAACAGAGCCCCGCCTCCAGAATGGGGTATAGATGTCAAGGTCAATGGCGGCACTATCAACTATGGCCCCTGGGCTGATAGGGAGCGAGTCGGTCTACAAAATGTTTTTTTTCCAAATGCGTTCCGGAGCTCGGAGCCGTCCGAGCCTCTGAACCCTGGAGAGACGAGAAAGACCACGTTGTTTACTTTAAGGGTTGAGATTAATGATGAGCTTACACTGCGAATTCCTACTAGGGAGCCATCGAAAGACTGGCAATGGAAAGGCCGTGCTGATACAATAAGAGGCGTTTCGAAGCTAAAGAAACAGAACAGTAGGAGGCAGTCGCGTGGCGCAGAAGGAGAAAAAGGTCATATTGGTCCAGATAGACGACCTTTTGGGTGGTTGTCGCTTCGTGTGGCTGGTGATTCGACGATCCGCTACAGCATGGATATGTTAGCTTCTACATCAGGATTTCAGAGCCGGCTTGATCTTGACCTCCGAGAGACCAAGCTGATGTCCAGTGTCAATCACGCGTTATTGTGGCAGTGTCCAAGGCAACTGATCGCTTGCGACCTGTCCGTTCCTCTCTCCTGGAATAGCATGCGTACCTGGAAATTCGATATCCACAGCGATGACATGGAGCTGTTCTTGCTGCGAGATCACATCTTCCTTATCACTGACCTTGTTTCCGACTGGGCATCCGGGCCACCTCCGGAGTATAGCACATTTGTCCCCTTTATCTATCAGATGAGCCTGTCTTTCTCGAATTTCCAGTTGTTCCTGAACGTCAATGATATGAACATTGTCAACAATCCGTCTGACTTGGATGATAATCGCACATTGGCTATCAAGGGCAATAAGATGACCTCCAACATCACCATCCCCTTGAATAAGTATAGACCTGAGGAAAATGCTATTTCCTTCGATGTCAACCTGGGGAATGCTGGTATTGACTACTTGACCCCCGTTTGGGATACTATGCACGCTTTCCTAGCGAATAAATCCACTGCTGCACTCGAGAAGCTGACTATCGACGGCGTGTACAACTATTACCTTACTACATCTCCTGAATTGGTGGATACGCTGGTTCTGAACGTTGACGGCTTTTCTCCCAAACTCTACCTCTTCGGATTCCTGATTCGGTCCTTCATGACCATCAAAGAGAACTATTTCGGCGAGGAGATGCACTTCAAGACGCTAGAGGAATATCAGGAGCTCGCCTACCCACAGGAAGACGCCGGAACCCAGCTTGGGGCCAACCCTCACAGGCAATCGAATGACCTAGACGTGATTGTGCACGTCACTGTCAATAACCCCTACGCTCTTCTTCCCGAGAACATCTACGATCAATCGAACTGCATCAAGCTTACCGCTGCATCCTTGGAGGCGGATTTACGATTCACAAACTATTACATGGATTTGCATTTCTCTATCGCACCGCTAAAAGCAGCCTTAGAATCAAGCAGATCCGCGAGCTCGCCTACCGTATCAGACACGCAGCTATTCATTGACGGCGTGTCTGTTTATGGTCATCGTTTGTTTGGTCTTCCCCCCGCAGAACCAACGTATGTTTGCAACTGGGACTTCGATATTGGCCGCATCATCGGGGAATGTTCGACGGATTTCCTTCGCTGCTTGACTGGAGCGCTCAAGAGCTTCGATTTTTCATTCGACAATGAAGAGAACGCACTTCCGCTATTGAATCCGTTGCAGCTCCATGATGTTACTTTCCTACGAGCCAAGGTTGAAGCCGTTCATATCTCCGTCCTCCTGGAAAGGGCAGCTTTGGTCTTAAGTACTGGTCTCGTGACAACGAATTTCAATGATTGGGCAAACACGAGGTTTTCAAAGCGCATGAGCCTACTTGTCCCCGACCTCTCGATTGCTGCCATTGACTACAAGTTCATGGAGTTGCCTGGAAGCTTGCCTGGCCAAACCTTAACCCCTCTTGCTCTGATCGAGTCTACTTTGAATCTCAGAATGGTGCAGCAGAAAGCAGATGCCAGCGGAAGCCGCAAACTACAGCAGGAGCATGTTAAGCTTCATGATCAAAGAACACAACGCACCCCTTGGCTAATCTTTGACTGGGAAGACATTGAACCTCGCTCACTACAGGTGGCTGGGGACGAAATATCTTCACCTACAATTGCCATACCTACCATGCCCGAGCCAGTCAGCAAGTACCGCAGTGTTACCGGTAGCGCGTCCTCATTGCGCCGTTTCTCGACAGCAGGAAGCAACCGCAGCTTTAGGAGCTTTTTCGTGTCGTCGGAGGTATCGAGTGTGAAGAGCGGCCGCAGAAGGCAACCCTACAGCTCTAATTATGTGGAATCCCCGCTCGCAGAAAGAAGGAATGCAAATTCTTCTCGATCAACAGTTCACGGCAGGGATGTCGATCGGCAACGCGCTGGCCAAGACTATTCTGAGGCTGCTTTAGTTGGAACCGATGATGCATCAAGCCCCTGGTCTATGCCAGCGTTTTCTCTTCACAAAATAAAATTGGATACTTCCCAATTACCTCAACGACCTGCCTCGCGTGCTAACTCGGTACAAAGTGACTATGCTGATGTCAAACTTGGCCATCCGTTCTCTCCTGAAAGTGACGGAACGACCCACACAAATCTTGCTATAGAGTTGCCACTTGGTATCAGGAGCTTCTGCTCTCCTGAATTTCTTCACGTCGTGTCTGCATTGGTTGAAAAACTGCAGCCGAATCACCCTAGCGATATCATTGACTCTCTCCAAAAGGACATTATTTCAGACATCGTGGCATACGAGAAATCGATGAACAGCCCGCGGAAAAGCACCAGCATTGCCATCAGGGCCCCTTACTTGCTTGTTAAATTGGTGAATCCCGACTCTGATGTCATTGATGAATTTAGCTTTCGAGACGAGTATAGCATTGTGGTCTCGCATCTGAAAGCAGAGGTTAGGACTAAGATCCAGAGGCGAAAGGGAGATCTTGTCGCAGGAGTCGATAAGAGCTCCACCGTACATGCAGCTGCAGACGGCCTTTCGGTCTCGGTGCAAGGCTGTCGCGCTGATGCTTACCAGGAGAAGGCCGAACTGAGCTGTGTCCTTGGCGACATAAACTTCTGGCTCGTGATAGGATCTATACAAAGGTCCAACTTCCAAGTCAGATCTTTCGAGACTGTGACTTCAACCAAATCTGTGGAACACCTTGCTTCCCTAGTCAGCAGAACCACGACTATGATTGACTCCATCGCATCGTCTTTTAAACATAGCCTCTCTATCGGTGAGAAGCGGCTGCGTTACCTCGTCTATTTTCTCACACAACAGGCCGCAAACATCCCCGATCCCTCTTTTCTCGTCCGTATTTCATACGTGCTTAGAGTTGCGCGAACCCATTTACGGCAGCATGATTCATGGAAGATCATATCTCGACTACGCAATGTATACAAGCACTTGCCACCCGCCCAAGCGTCTGAATTGACCCAGAAATGCTTGTATGGAGATTTTGAGCTTCCATCCAACGCTAAGGATCTGGTGCTTTCAAGCTTCGACCAGTGGCGAGCCTGGGACCTGGCGCACGTCGAGAAGAGCTACGTGATGAGAAGCGTGTGGCATAGCTCTGAGTCTGATACCAAAGAGACCGCAGCTGCCATGCTCTTTTCTTCGACAGTGAAACTTTTCCGTGTCTCCATTGATCCTGGTCCAAGGGAAAGTGATTTTAGAATACAGGATCTAGCAACTGCTGTCTCGCTGAACGTTCCGAACGATAGCCTATCGGCTGAGAATCAAGACCAGAAGGACCTGATTATTGTGCAGTCGTACTGCTCGTCTTCCGGTCTTCGCTTACGGTGGGAAATCCTCGACCTTGTGGAAGGAGTTCTGAAAACCATGTCTACAGTGACACTTGAGTCTGCACCACCGGCACCGAAGCACGACAATGGCCCAAAGAAGCCCGTTGAATTCCAGCTTGTTCTCGGGGCTGACCTGGGCTCGATAACGCTTGATGGTATCAACGTCAAGCTAGCGCTGGCTGGAAAGTCGCTCAGAAGCTCGCTCGTTCATAAATCTCCGAGCTCCGGGATTTCCGAAACGACAAGCTTCTTGTGGAGTGCGAGCGCTTGCTACTCCGAGATATCCAGCAACTCGAAAGTACTCATGATGTGGAAGCTTTCGGACCCTCATATGTATGGTTCTCGAGTGTCGGAGGAAAATGAATCCGGACTGGATAACGAATGGATGATCGCGGCGTCCTGCAAAAAGCTTCGCTACAACATGAAAGAGGACCCGCTCAGCCTGGCACACATAGCTGATCGACTCATAGAGGACGAGGTGCGATTCGTCTACGAGCTTATCAACAGCGTGGAGTTCCCGGCACACCAGCAGGGCCCTGTAACTCTCACGAAGCCGGTCCACAACAGCTTCCATGTCGCAGTATTTCTGGACGACTATCGGTTGAGTTTCTGTGTATTACCTTCGCTGACTTATATCATCTCTGGCGAGGTGGCGCGAACCTCTATAACGCCCAGACGAGGGTCCAAAATGGAGATAGACTTCGACTTGAAGAGGAACCTTCATACTTTTCTTTCGAACGAGGGTGGTCAATGGCACTCTCTCTCGGCACTCGAGATCCCTCCGATCAACGGCCGGATCATTGCCGATCTCTCGCCCGGCCGCACGGAGATGGAGGTGGATGTCACCATTGAAGTGATCCATCTCGAGGCCAGCGCCGTGCGGAGTCTATTGGGCGCGCTGACAAGGCCAGAAGTCTCACATTTCATGGGTGATCTCAAACAAAATGTGGACACCTTACAGGTTCATCTTGACCATGTCCTTGCACTTAAAAAGGCTCCGCCGCAGCGGAAGGACTCCGCAAGTGACCACATAGTCCTCTACAAAGCGCGCATGACCATGGCTGGAACCAAGATTCATGCGACAGCGCCAGCGCTCAACGGAAACCATTACTCGGCGGATCTGGACATTAGACTTGGGATGGTGCGCCTACGCCTGGACAACGGCTTGGAGGCCGGACACCCGATGGAATATTCTGAGTTCCACGTCGACTCTTCGAATCTAAGCTTGGATCTGAAGAAGCAAGATGTATCAAGAAGCCGATCCTACTGCAGCTTTGTTGTTGATGCCAAACTTCAAGGAACATCTATGCAGCGAAACAATGGCGAGATGAGGCGGGTGTTGCACTTGAGCAGCACGAAATTCAAGGTCGATCTATTCCCTGAAAGCGCTGCGCTGCTCGTTGACTTAGCTGCCCACCTCCAAGAGCGCATAAAGACCTTGGACCTCTCCCATGAAGTCAAACGATTCAAGAAGCTACGGCGTCGGGGGCATGCAGAACCGGACCGAAAGTCCTTGGAAGTTCCTCGGATACAGGTAGATGATGCCGGTTCGTCCGATGAACTCTTCAATGCGATTTATTCCTTGGACTTTCATAATATTCAGCTTGGGTGGAACATGATGACAATTTCTTCTGCAATACCAGAAAACAAGTTGGCTGATCTGGTGTTCTCTATCAAACGGGTTGAGCTGTCAAATAAGAAGACAAATGCTGCCAAGCTTCGAATTGAAGACATGCAGTTACAGATGGTACCAGTCCATGGTAACCGGAAAAAGCGTTCACTCAACTCGGCTCTATTGCCGGAACTGGTCTTCAACGTTGCATACGCTTCCGTGGGTAAGGAAGTCCGATTAGCCTTCCAGGCTGCTGGAAAGTCATTGGATCTGCGAGCTACCTCGGAGTTCATACTTCCTGCCAGCATGATACGTGATTCGATTGCCTCGGCTGTCCGGACCATAAGGGAGGCCAATAACATCCTGGTATCGAAACCATCTGGAGATAGCGTGAAACTACGCCCGATCTTTGGAAACAAACGATTCCGCTCTGTGCTGATTGACGTTGACTTTGCTGGAGCCACTGTATCCCTTCAAGGGAGGCATACAGAGGATCAACAGACAATGCTGACTGCAAGTCTTAAAGGAAACCAGCTTCCTCAATCAGGGTATGGTCAATATGTTCAGGGAGATGGCGTGGCCACGGCGACTTTCAAGGCCCCAGGAGTGGCATTGAAAGTGCTATTCGAGGATAATGGCCGTGAGAACCCGGCTCTTAACGCGGAATTGAAAGTCGATGCGTCCACGAATGTGCTTTATCCCAGCCTCGTTCCTTTGATCAAACAGGTAACAACGACTGTAAAAGAGGTCATGGGAGATCACCCAAGGGCCAGACGACCTTCAAATGCGGTGATGCTACAATCGCAGAAGCTGATGTCAGAAACCCCACTTGCAAATACAGATCCGGGATCCATTCTTGGCCGTTGCAAGTTGAATGTCGGAATTTTGATTTGCAGGCAAGAGTTCAGCTTGAGCTGCCAACCCATAGCTCGTGTCGCAGCCACCACGCAATTCGACAGTGTCTATGTCACGATCAATACAGTGCAATCTGACGAGCAGGAGCGGTTTCTAGCTCTCCTGGTGGCTTTCAATTCCCTACAAGCATCGGTGAAGCATGTATACTCCAACGAATCGACTGCGAGCTTTGAAGTGAAGTCTATGGTCATGTCCATCATGAATAGCAAGCACTTGGGAAGTTCAAAGGGCATTTCAGCTGCTCTTCGAGTCAGTCCCATGAATGTCGCACTCAATGCAAAGCAGGTGCAGGATCTTCTGCTATTCCGCGAGATTTGGTTCCCGTCCAACGATGAGATAAGCCCCAAGCCTGCCTTCCAGTCGCAATCGCAGGACACGCAAGCCTATATCGTCCAGAGGTACCAACAGGTTGCAGCAACCCCTGCCTTCCCTTGGAATACCACGATCGCAATTGAGAAGCTGGAAATACAACTTGACTTGGGATCTACGCTGGGCAAGGCGCAATTTGCAATCAACGACCTCTGGCTGTCGACCAAGAAGACGTCCGATTGGGAGCAAATCCTTTGCGTCAGCTTCCACACAGTAGGCATTGAGAGCAAAGGCCGGATGAGTGGGCTGGTTGAACTACAGACCTTCAAGATTCAGACCTCGATCAACTGGCCCCACGACCAGCAAGACAACAGAACTCCACTCATCCAGGCGTCCATCTCCTTCAGCCAGCTGGATGTGAAAGTCTCCTTCGATTATCAACCTTTCCTTATTGCTCATATCTCTCAGTTCGCGTTTTTCATGTACAATGTTCGCCCTACGGCCGATGCGCCCAACGAGCGGCTTTTCAGTATCCTCGATGGAGATCAGGTGCAGGTGTTTTGCACCAGCATGACTGCCTCCCAAGCCTTGGCTCTATTCCAGGCTTGGCAGCGACTCGTTCAAGATAAGCAAGCAGCGTACGAAGCATCTCTACAAGACATCGAGCGGTACCTGCAACGAAAGACTTCCGTGTCCTCGGAGAAGACCGAGACAAGCTCACGGGAGATCTCCAAGCCCACTAAGGAGGAAACAGAAGAAGCACCCATTTCACTGCATACCGGAGTTGTGGTCAGTATCAACGTGGTCACCATGGGCGTCTTCCCGCGCTCGTTCTTTGACAACCATGTCTTCAAGCTGGAAGCACGGGATGCCCAGGCTCGGTTTGATGTGTCACTCGACCAGGGCAAGATCCATAGTGCACTGGGTCTGACCTTGGGTCAGCTGCGGGTTGCTCTATCCAACGTTGTTCGTTCCGGTTCCATGGATGCGGACGAGCTTCTGCTTGTCAGTGAAGTTGGCAATCGTGTCACTGGATCCCGAGGAGGCACGATCCTCAAAGTGCCGCGACTTGTGGCTCGGATGGAGACCTGGCAGGTCCCAGGATCCCACCAGATCGAGTATATCTTTCAAAGCACGTTTGAAGGCAAGGTCGACGTCGGATGGAACTACTCCCGCATCAGTTTCATCCGGGACATGTGGGAATCGCACTCGCGCGCGTTGGCCTCCCGGCTCGGTAAGCCGCTGCCTCCGTCCGCGGTCCGCATCACGGGGGCGCTGAATGCCGACGGGGGCGGTGGCGACAAGAACGAGTCGCAGGAGAAGATCACGGCGGTGGTCAATGTGCCGCAGTCGAAGTATAGCTATGTGGCGTTGGAGACGCCGGTGATTGAGACGCCGCAACTGCGCGACATGGGCGAGGCTACCCCACCGTTGGAGTGGATTGGGCTTCAACGGGACAAGCTACCCAACATTACTCATCAGATCATCATTGTTACCCTTCTGGAGCTCGCGAAAGAGGTGGAGGATGCATATGCAAAGATACTGGGGTCGTCGTGATGCCATGCAGCTTTGCCTTACATGGCGGAGGTGTTGTAATGAGACGTCGAGTCTGTGCGTGAGCCGGTGTTGGTTTTACCTATCTGTGCTGGGCTATTGGTTCGAAGGACGTGCTTATTGGTACGTGCCTTTTGCTTAGGCAACCCCTTTAGACTGTATATAGAATTGTTCATATCTCTAGCGTACATGTAATGTATATACTATAGCAAAAACTAATGAGTGTTGACTTGTGAAAGGAGAAGAGATGTCCCACCTGATGACTTGGTGGCTGTTGATAGAACAATTCATACCTGCCTGAGGCACCGACACAACTCGGAGGAAAGCGGCACAGGGTGGAAGACGCAGATTGTGAGGGCAGTGGAACCACCGACCGGCCGGGCAGGCTGTAAGTTGCTGTACGGAGGAGTACTGCTGCATCCAATGCATCCAATGCATGCACTCCCCGCCATCCTTAACTCCGCCGCCCAATTGTCCGCGAGGCGGTGAACATGGAGGGGGGAGTTTGCCTGTCAGCGACGAGGGGCATTACCATACCATACCGTATGCTACCTACTAGCTCAAATTCCTGCTTCATCCTTGAGCAGCTGTTACAATGAACTGACCTACAGTGCAGCAGGTCAGGATGATCATGAATGGATGAATGCATGAGTGGCAGAAAGCAGTGTGTCAACCACTTCCACAGCCTGTTCGCCTCCAATGAGACCACTCCCACCTACCTGATACAAGATGGAGATTTTCCTTCCGTGCTATACGTCAGACCAGCAGTCAGCGGCAAATCAAGAGGCTCCATCGGCCCAGAATCCACGGTCCAACCAGAGCAGACAGCTCTGAAATCATGATATCAACCCCAAGCCTGCGGTGGTTTTTCCTTGCCACCTCGGGAGCGAAGCATGCATTTTGGTTACTGAAACTCTGGGTACGTCGGGAGTTTAAATGGTGTGTGAGCAAGAAGAGCAGAGAGTAAAGCACAAGAGCTGAAGCTGAGCTGAGCTGAGCTGAGCTGAGCTATGATAGCTCAAGTACTGTTCCAACGACAGGTGATTTGTAGAGGGGATATTGTAACCATGGTCTGCTCTGATGCATGCTATAGGAGAGACGGACTCTATCTACTCGTACCATGTACAGTACGACAGTACTGAAGTAGTCACGGGTAAGCAAGTATAGCCTGTCGGGAGAAGATAGAGGACTGCCTGAATTTCGGGTTTACAGTGATTCAACGGTCAACGGTGACTCCCTTCTCTTTGTCATCGGAAATGACAATCGCATCAGACCACTGGTAGAGTAGTCTTTTTTCTCTTCTCTGACTCTTCAGTGCGTCCCTTCTGATGTTTCAATTCATCTCCATGGAATGATGGAGGACAATAATGATGATGGCAAGAGAGCGGGCACCCAAATGGGATAGGATACAGTAGTACCAGTACGGTATCAATTACCAACCGGTCGGAATTATTACCACCTCGTGGTAGGGGAACTACCACCCACGTTGCTCAAATCAGAACGGTCACAAAACGAGGGGCCGGGCAAATCTCCGTAAAAACCAACAGTAAAGAAAAAAAAAAAAAAACGCACATCCCAGATTTGAAATCGGCCACAAAAAAAATACTCTGCAAGCCCCACCAGCCGCCCTTCTCGCTTTCCTTCCCTCCCTCTTCATTTCCCCTCTTTTCTCCTCCTCTTCCCTTTTCCCTCTCTTTTTCCTTTCCTCACCTTCCGCCCGTGAAGCCATCGTTCTCTCCCTCTGTTAAAGGAGTTTCTTCGCACATAGGTCCTTTTTGTCCTATTCTTCACAGGTCGAGCTAGCTCTCGATCGTGACCCTTGTGTGTCGTTTCTTCTTTTCCCTTTTCTCCTCACATATCCAACCCCGCCTCTACGGCCTTGATCTGAAAAATCAGTCAAGATGGTTAAGTATGTTGTCCTGCTACTGCTGCCCATCTCCCCGTACCCCGATATCCATCCCATCATGGATGATCCGATTAAGGATAAGGGTGATTGTCGTTCGAGATGAGAATATCATGCTAACAATGTCTTGTATAGCTTCACTATCGAAGAGGTCCGTTCAGACAAGACACCCCCGCACCCGCTTGCATGATCCCGTCCTGCAGATGGGAAGGATGATGGGAAAACTCTGTGCGAGAGAACTAACACCATGTAGATCCGCGGCCTGATGGACCGTCCGACCAACATTCGGAACATGTCCGTCATTGCCCACGGTATGTGTTAAACTCACCAGCAAGGATCAATTCCTGGAATGCAACGCTGACAGACCTTCCCTCTCTCAGTCGATCACGGAAAGTCCACCCTTTCCGATGCCCTGGTCCACCGTGCCGGTATTATCTCTGCCGCCAAGGCTGGTGAGGGTCGTTACATGGACACCCGTCCTGACGAGCAGGAGCGTGGTATCACCATCAAGTCCACTGCCATCTCCCTGTACGCCAAGTTCGATGATGAGGAGGACCTCAAGGAGATCCCCGGCTGCAACGGTGGCGAGTTCTTGATCAACTTGATCGATTCCCCCGGTCACGTTGATTTCTCCTCCGAAGTCACTGCCGCTCTCCGTGTCACTGACGGTGCCCTCGTCGTCGTCGACTGTGTCTCCGGTGTCTGTGTCCAGACCGAGACTGTCCTTCGTCAGGCCCTCACTGAGCGTATCAAGCCCGTCCTGATCATCAACAAGGTCGACCGCTCCATGCTCGAGCTTCAGATCTCCAAGGAGGACCTCTACCAGTCCTTCTCCCGTACCGTTGAGTCCGTCAACGTCATCATCTCCACCTACCACGACCCTGCTCTTGGTGACGTCCAGGTCTACCCCGACCGCGGTACCGTTGCTTTCGGTTCCGGTCTCCACGGCTGGGCTTTCACTGTCCGCCAGTTCGCCGTCAAGTTCGCCCGCAAGTTCGGTGTCGACCGCAAGAAGATGCTTGAGCGTCTGTGGGGTGACAACTACTTCAACGCCAAGACTAAGAAGTGGACCAACAAGGCCCCCGAGGGTGGTGAGCGTGCCTTCAACCAGTTCATCTTGGACCCCATCTTCAAGATCTTCGCTGCCATCAACAACGACAAGAAGGACCAGATCCCCACTCTCCTCGAGAAGCTCGAGATCAAGCTCGCCAACGACGAGAAGGAGCTCCAGGGCAAGCAGCTCCTCAAGGCTGTCATGCGCAAGTTCCTTCCCGCCGCCGACGCCATGTTGGAGATGGTCTGTATCCACTTGCCTTCTCCCGTCCAGGCCCAGAAGTACCGTGCCGAGACCTTGTACGAGGGTCCCAAGGACGACGCTGCCTGCGTTGGTATCCGCGACTGTGACCCCAAGGCTCCTCTGATGCTGTACGTCTCCAAGATGGTGCCCACCTCCGATAAGGGTCGTTTCTACGCTTTCGGTCGTGTCTACTCCGGTACCGTCCGCTCCGGTCTCAAGGTCCGCATCCAGGGTCCCAACTACGTCCCTGGCCAGAAGACCGATCTCTTCATCAAGAGCATCCAGCGTACCATCTTGATGATGGGACGTTTCGTCGAGCCCATCGAGGATGTTCCTTGCGGTAACATCGTTGGTCTGGTCGGTGTTGACCAGTTCTTGCTCAAGTCCGGTACTCTTACCACCGACGAGACCGCCCACAACCTCAAGGTCATGAAGTTCTCCGTCTCTCCCGTCGTTCAGCGCTCCGTTGAGGTCAAGAACGCTCAGGATCTGCCCAAGCTGGTCGAGGGTCTCAAGCGTCTGTCCAAGTCCGACCCCTGTGTCCTGACCTTCATCTCCGAGTCCGGTGAGCACGTCGTCGCCGGTGCTGGTGAGCTCCACCTCGAGATTTGCTTGAAGGATCTCGAGGAGGACCACGCTGGTGTTCCTCTCCGTATCTCCGACCCCGTCGTCCAGTACCGTGAGACCGTCAGCGGCACCTCCAGCATGACTGCCCTGTCCAAGTCCCCCAACAAGCACAACCGTCTCTACCTGACTGCCCAGCCCCTTGACGAGGAGGTCTCCCTCGCCATCGAGGCCGGCAAGATCAGCCCCCGTGACGATTTCAAGGCTCGTGCCCGTATCCTCGCTGACGAGCACGGCTGGGATGTCACCGATGCCCGTAAGATTTGGTGTTTCGGTCCCGACACCTCCGGTGCCAACTTGCTGGTTGACCAGACCAAGGCCGTCCAGTACCTCAACGAAATCAAGGATTCCGTTGTCTCCGGTTTCCAGTGGGCCACCCGTGAGGGTCCCGTTGCTGAGGAGCCCATGCGCTCCATCCGCTTCAACATCCTTGATGTTACTCTTCACGCTGATGCTATTCACCGTGGTGGTGGTCAGATCATCCCCACTGCTCGTCGTGTCTTGTATGCTGCTACCATGCTTGCCGACCCCGGTATCCTGGAGCCCATCTTCAACGTCGAGATCCAGGTTCCCGAGCAGGCCATGGGTGGTATCTACGGTGTCCTTACCCGCCGCCGTGGTCACGTCTACACCGAGGAGCAGCGCCCTGGTACTCCCCTGTTCAACGTCAAGGCCTACCTGCCCGTCAACGAGTCCTTCGGTTTCCCCGGAGAGCTCCGTCAGGCCACCGGTGGTCAGGCTTTCCCCCAGTCTGTCTTCGACCACTGGTCTGTCCTCCCTGGTGGATCTCCTCTTGATCCCACCACCAAGCCCGGTCAGGTCGTTACTGAGATGCGTAAGCGCAAGGGTCTCAAGGAGCAGGTTCCTGGCTACGAGAACGTAAGTTTTCTCTGTTTCACTATGGTTTTCGATCTGATGCTAATCCTTTCTGCAGTACTACGACAAGCTGTAAACACGTTCCAAGCAAGCCGACTAGGTTTCAAGTCTGTGATGGTTGGAATCCTATTATGAGATTGACGAACGCAATACCCTGTCTACGTTGAGGGGGATGGAAAATGAAAATGAGGTGAAACAGCTTAATGTCGTATGTGGATTGTCGAATACCTAGAAGTAGAATCCAGGTGTGCACGAGCATTTGCTTTGGCTTTTTTATTACGTTTACGACTGCGAGAGCTTTTCCGATAGTTCAGTTGCTGTCCCATAGTTGGACATTAAAATATGAGATGGCAGTTCAAGTTCACCGCTGTTTTATTAGAACAATCGTAGATGTAGCTGCTCTGTAGTCGCCCTGTAGACTATACGGAGTTGATCTGTGCTGGTGTGTTTTGATAGTAGAAGTTTTCGTCAGAATTAAGCAACGGGCAGGCTCGGAGGGCAGTCACGTGGTATTCTGTCATCCGCGTCGCTCGCGTTTCCCCGGCTTTTTCGAACCGCCAGGCTTTGTCGAATATTTATCGAGTCCTTACTGCCAAGCCATGGTTTGATCTGTCGTTCGCATCGCTTTCGTCCCATCATTCTTGCAGTCGCTGGATAGTGTCCCTCCCTTGCAACATCTTTTCGAGTTCCTCGGTTCCAACTGTCGGTTTCAAACGGCGAGGACGGACGCCTGCCTGATCGACCGTCAAGAGCTTCGAGCCACAGACCCCTCTCTTTGGTGACAATCGGGCCCAGATTGCCCGACCCTACTCGACATCATGCAACTTACCGAGAACGAGGCAACGGAGGTGAAGAAATGGGTTGTCAGGAAGCTGGAGGATATGTAAGTGTTGTTCTCTGTCCGCAAGAGGAACCGTCACGCTTCGAGCGCCCAACCTGCCTTGTCCGCGCGCGCCGTTCGCTCGACTAACCTCTCGTCGCCTGACAGCTCTGATGCCGACTCCGATGTACTTGCCGACTATGTTCTGGCGCTGATCAGGACCGATGCTCCCGACGAGGATATCCGGAAGGCTTCGGTGGATAACTTGGAGGATTTCCTTCGTGAACGTTAGTTTCTTTTTTTTTTCCCCTTGCGCCGCCGGGCTTGAGATGAGATGGTTTTCTTGTGTGCTTGGTCACAATGGCTACATTTTGCTGACGTTCTCTGTTATCTTCGGGTCATGTACAGACACCGTGAATTTCGTCGACGAGCTCTTCGCGACCTTTGCGTCGAAACCGCAGCCCGCTGCTGCTGCCCAACCGTCGTATGCGCAGGGCCAGTCGCAGGATGCATCTGCGCCCGCTCCCCAAAACCAGCAGCAGCAGCAACAACCACAGCAACCACAGAATGCATTCAACCCTCCAACCGGTCCTTCCAAAGGCCCCTTCGGAGCACAGCAGATGGGCAACAATTTCCCCGGACAAGCGCCAGGTGGTGATGGTCAGCACAACTTCAACCGCAAGCGTACGTTCCAGGAGGGTTTCCAGATGGACGTGGACCGCGAAGAAGTCCCGCAAAATCGCACTTACAAGACCCCCCGCCGGGGACGTGGTGGTGGCCGAGGGGACTGGATGGGTGGCAGGGATGGTCGCGCAGGCGGACCCGGGCAACAGCAGCAACCACACACTTTCAACCCTCAAGCCCCGGGATTCGTCATGCCCCCCACGTTCCCGCCGTTCGATCAGAACGATCCCATGGCGGCGATGATGGCGCTGCAGAGCATGGGGTTCCCCCAGATGCCGGGAATGCCGCCGATGCCGATGCCGCCGGCGGGCGCTGGGCAGCAGCCGGGCGAAATGGTGCCGAAGAGCTCGGAGCGGTGTCCGTTCTATGAGACGCAGGGAATCTGCTACCTGGGGACTACGTGTCCGTACCAGCATGATACTGCGGGCGGGGCTTCTAAGACGGATGGTATGTATTTGGCTTGCTATCTAAAAGGCGTGCGTGACTGAGGACTGATTTTTTCAGGCGCAGAATACGATCCCAAGGCTTCGAGTATCGTTACAGACTACCAGAGACGATCGGACGGGCCGCCTATGCGGGGCGGCGACCGCGGTCGTGGCCGTGGCCGTGGCGGCGACAGAGGTGGATTTGGCGGCCGAGGACGTCGGTCCGAGTTCTCCTCTGCTGGTCCCAACGAGGATACGTCGATTACGACAATCGTCGTGGAGCAGATTCCCGACGACAAGCTCGACGACGCGACGGTCCGGGAGTTCTTCTCGCAGTACGGTGAAATCACGGACCTGTCGTTACAGCCGCACCGACGACTCGCGCTGATCACTTACGAGAACCACGCGGCCGCCAAGAGCGCCTGGTCCAGCCCGAAGGTAATCTTCGACAACCGTTTCGTCAAGGTCTACTGGCACAAGCCCAAGGGCGACCGGAACGGGGACTCCCGGCCGCACCATCACGCCGGCGCGGGCGGCGACTCGGAGGCCCCGGCTTTCAACCGGGAGGAGTTCGAGAAGCAGCAGGAGGAAGCGCAGCGCGCCCACGAGGAGAAGCTCAAGAAACGCAAGGAGACCGAAGAGGCCAAGCAAGCCCTGGAACGACAGCGCGATGAGTTGCTCAAGAAGCAGCAGGAAGAGAGACAGCGGCTGATGCAGAAACTCGGCGGCAGCGGCGCCGCCAGCAGCAGCAATGGCGACGCTACCGGCGGCGGCGGCGCGTCTCCCGACGGAGGAGATGGCCGGTCCCCGTCGGCGCAACCGGAGCATGTCAGCGAGCAGACCAAGCAGCTTCGGGCGCAGCTGGCCGCTCTGGAGGCTGAGGCCAAGAGCCTGGGGATCGATCCTGCTGGTGGGGGTGCGTCCGGGCCGGGCTATCGCGGCCGCGGCCGAGGCGCCTACGGTCGAGGTGGATTCGCCCCTCGTGGCCGGGGCGGCTACGATCCCTATTATCGGGGCGGCGGTGGCTACCGTGGTCGTGGTGGCATGGCCGGTCGTGGCGGTGTGCTCCGTCTGGATAACCGACCCAAGCGCGTGGCTGTCTCCGGGGTGGAGTTCAACTCGGAGAAGGATGAAGCCTTGCGACAGTTCTTGATTGTAAGTGTCCTCCCGTTTCAGTCCAAGGCTTGCAATTCAGCCATTCTGATTACTAACATCATATCCAGGGCGTCGGCGAATACTCCTCCATCGAACCCAACCCCGACCAGCCCGACTCCCTCATCGTGGCCTTCAAGGAACGCTACCAGGCCGAGAAATTCATGTTCGGCCCCCGCGACATCCCGTCCGTCGGTCAGGTCGAGCTCGCCTGGGTGGCCAACCCGCCCATCTCCCTTCCTCAGCCTGGTGGTGGTGGTGGTGGGGGTGGGGGCTCCGACACCAACAAGACCGGCTCGGACGAGGATACGTTGATGGACACCACGCCGATCGCGTCGGGGGTGCCAGACCAGACCTCCGGCCGGAAGGACGGCGGCCATGATGTCGATTATGATGTTGCGGAGATGGATGATAGCTGGGGGGTGGAGTGATTTGACTAGGTTGGTGTTTTGATAGGGTTAGGTCTGTTTGAGAGTGAGATTTCATGTGTTCTTAGATGGGAGCATTTTCGCTGGTACTCTGGAATGTGGGTTCCATTTTGGGGAGATAAAATATGATGAGATTCGGGGCCTGTAATCGTGTTCACGTATGGACGGGAGGTAGAGTTGAGATGAGTGCTCGTAGCTGCTGCTGTTGCTGGTATGGTGTTGAAGTAGCTGTTGCTGCAACTTGAGAGAAACGAGGGTCATCTACCAGGGCTCTATTCCAGAGGGCATGACGATATACACCCTGCTAGGTATATTGGGCAAGTTTATGTATGGTAGAAGAAGTATAATTGGTGTTTGATAGGGGATATCCTATAAATGTGGTTATGCTCCGAATATATAGTTCCATAGTTTAACCTCAGGCCAGCACTCTGACCCTCAACAGGACGACCAGACTATTGAGGAGCATCTTACCAACTCACTGCCTTGGGCAGTATACGTAGTATACGTTAAAAGAAAACTAGTTTTGGAAGTTGAGGTGAGGCTAAACATATGCTTAGTCACAACAGGATAGTCAGATCTAATCAACTAACCAGCTAAAAGGGTCATCCACGTTGCACATAAACAACATGGCTCTTCTACCCAGTATATCCCTACTCCCAGCCAATCTCCAATCGCCCATCTGCTTCCCAATGCACGCCATCAGCAAAGCACTGCGCATGGCCCTCTCTCATCATGGCCCCCTTCATCCCACCCACCACCGAATACAAGTGCTACCAACACTCTATCAGCCCGCCCTAACTACATCCCCACAAACTCGGCGTCACACGCACAACCCCCGGGCATTCTCCAACCTAGACCTAGACCTAGATCCCAAGAGTAAATACCATCGACTCCGACTCCGCGAGCCCGAAGATCTCGTGACCGGCTTCGAAACCCTACTACATCTCCTCCGCAACCCGGCCGCCGCGCAGCACGTTCGCCATCTAGAAGTCCATGGATCTCGAGATGTTAGGGGCTGCGAAAAGACCCAGAGCCATCAAACGAGACGCGCGCGCTGCCGGAAGCAGATGTACGCAATCTGGAGACCGCTATCGCGCAAGCCGGATTCACCGAAGGCGACGAGCCGCAAAAGCTGCCGAAGATCCTCCTGCAAGACCCCGCGGGGAGAAAGATGTCCGTGACACGACACTTTTCATCCTTTCGCCATGCGTTGACTCCTTCGACGAACCGCCTGGTAGACGGAATCCCTCTCACCTCAGCCATGCAGCATTCAAACAAGCCCCTCGCCGCCCTCCCTGATCACAGTCTCCCCGCAACTCGAATCCCTGGCCCTCTACCACATGGGCGAGTACGACACCGCCCGCCCCGGCCTTCAGTCTAGTCCCGCTCCTCCGCCGGACCACAGCCCAAGCCGTCTCCCCTCACCTCCCGAACCTCCGGAAGATCACCTTCCTCCCGGACCACGACTCGCCCGAGAACGCCGGCGTGCATTACATCCCCGAGTCATATTTCCACCGCATCGACCTCGTGCGCCGCCTGCCCGCCCTGAAATCCGTCGCCGTCACGCTGGCGACATGGAACATCGAGGCCGGGACCCCGCCGCCCCCGCGCTCCGCGAACTACGAGGAAGATCCGCTTCACGCACTCGCTGATGCACGAGGCGGACCTGTGCTGCCTCATCGACGCCGCCAAGGGTTTGCGTAGGTTTACATACAAGATCGGCGGCCGGAGGGCTGCCCGAGGGCGGCAAGCAGACCGCGTCCATATCTCGCCGCCCCTCCAGAGTCTGTGGAGAAATCGACAGACCCTCGAGGAACTCGATCTCGACGTCGAGGACAATGTGTCGTGGGGGGAGGTCTATGGGACGGAGGGGCGGGGGCTTACCGCTGGGGAGTTGGAGTTTGGATGATCGGGACAGTGACGAGGAGTATAAGGAGGCGTGGGCGGAGGAGCGGGCTGCCCTAGATGTGAGGCTCGAGCTGCCGCCGCATGATATCTCGTTGATGGATTTCCCGGAGCTGAGGCGCTTAGGGGCGGGGCCGCACGCGCTTTGCTTTTTGGTGAGGGGCATAGGTCTGAATCGCTAGGGGGGGTGGGCCGTCCTCGCGATTCTCCTTGGTAGATTGTCTGACCCGGGCTTTGGAGGTGTTGCGGGTGTATGGACGGGGGGAAGAGGAGGAGGAGGAGGAGGAGGAGGAGGGTCGGGTCGCCGGATTTGGATGTTGATGCGGAATTGGTGAGGGCTTGTGGCTGAGAGGAGGGGTTTGATGAGGTGATTCCTAGGGGGAGGGATGTCCCTGACTGGGCGGGGGAGGAGCATCCGTTGGTCTGGAGGGGGCCTTATGGTGGGTGGGCTTGTTGAGGTTGTTGCTTGTTCGGTTGTGGAGAGCAACCTTTGAAGCACTTACGCAGGCTGTGCAAGGACTTGTGATATAGTCTAGTCCTTTAGGAACCTTTTCTTTAGAAGTACAGTACTTATATATATACTGTGTATATCCTACAGCAGATGTCGATGTCTCAAGGTTGATGTAGTAGGAAGCTTCCGCCAATCAGCGTTCATCAACAGGCCAACTATGACTAGAGTGGCGACGCGATAAACTCACTCACTGAACACAAAACTGCCCTGAGCAGTAGACACTTCTCTTCTTCTGACTTGAAATCCCACTTGTGAGTCACATCAGTGACCATTTTATGGTGACTATCAACGAATGGTTGGGAAGAAGGATTCCGCTCCGCTCACTCACTCTTTTTCTTGTTGGGGCCAACCATGTCGTCCATGTGCTTAGTCACGGCCTGGACTGGATAACGTAATCCACATGCGGGCTGGCCACACAAGCGGCCTGGCCGGCTTGCCAAGATTTCCAGTTAACATACAATTTTAAAGCTGAAAATCAACATATTTATACTGTTTAAATTGCCTTTTTTTAGTATTAAATCCTTGCAGGGCATTTTATATATATATAACTAAGTTGATTATAATCAGAACAGTAAAGTAGTATACAGCAGCAAGGCTGTTTTTTACTAAGCACCTTTAAAGGCCTTTTAGTTTTAAATACCTTATTAGCTTTATAGGCTTATTAAAAAGCCTTAACTGCCTTACCAACAGTTAAGCTGTTAAAGCCTAATATTTAGTAATAGCTTTATTTTTTCTTCTTTTTCAGGTGTTTATTAGTAGCCTAGAGTTAATAGTTCTTATACTTAAACAGGGCAGTTTAGCTTAATACTATTTTAGTACCCTTTAAAATATATAATATAGCTGTTTTTATAAACTCCAGAGGACTCTATATTTATTTATAAAACAGTTTTTTAACTATAGTTTTATACTTTTTTAATTACCTTATATTTTTAGGTGTTTTTAGTAATATTAAAGCTGTATTTGGCCGGCTGATTAGTATAGTTTTATAAAAATAATAAACTAGTTTTCTAAGTATTTTATCTGGCTGGAACAGTGCCAGCCCGGTAGCCTAAAAAATACTTTAAATTATTAAAGTTTTAAAGGCCTTAGTTTAAGCATTTAAATATATATCTAAAAAATTAATTTTATTAATATAGTAGATGTCTGTATAAATTAATTTTTTAATTAAACCGCTATACATCTTTTTAAAAGGCGCGAAATATGCGATATTAAAAGGTTAATAAAAATATAAAAAGTATACTAGTATATAAATAAAAATAATACTATTTTAACTGTATATTTTATTAAATTTAAATATTAAATAAAAGTTGTATTTGTTAAGAATTAAAAGACTATACTGGTCAACTCTTTAAAGCTTTATTAAAAAAATAAAGTATTTATAAAGCTAGTATAAACTAATATTATTACTGGTCCAGCTGTTTAGTAAAATATTAATTCTTTAAGTATAAGGCACCTTATTTTAATACTATATCTCTATATAAACTTTTTCTTTAAAAATTAAGTATAGAGGCAGGGCCCAGCCTGAGGTATTAATATACTTAATTAAAGTTATTTATTTATAGTTTTTAAACTATATAAAAAATAGCTTATTTATACAGTTAGATTTTATTACTATATATACAGTAGCTACTAAGCCCATAGCAAAGCTAATTTTATTAAAATTAAAAATATTCTTATTTAAAATACTGTACTTTAATATAGTTTTATAAACTTGGTTAAACCATTTTCTAATAACAGCCGGATTCTTGCAGAGAGTATACTTATAGTTATATTAATAAAAATAATAAGTTTTTAAAAAATTATATTTTTTAATAAAGTTGTATATCCAGTTCTTGCTGACAGATATATAGGCAGCTAAGTTGTATTTTTAGATTAAAATATTAGCTATTATACAGATTTAAAAAGGCCTAAATAAAAGGTCTTATTTATTTATAAAAAAAATCTACTTCTCTAAGACTTCCTTCTTTAAAAAAGTTAGTTTATATAATTTAATATATATATTACTAATTGCCTTAGTTCCTTGGAGGCGTATTTATAGAGTTGACTACAGAATATTGTATAATACTACTGCTTAATATATAGATAAAATTTTATTATTTTTTAAAGCCTTAATTGCCAAGATAATTCTGCCTTCTTATTCTACCAAGTTTTTTATTAATATAGCCATTTTTAATAGATTAGTAGGTGGTTGTTTGGCTTTGTTTTTAGTAGGGTGGAAGAAACGCGAAGTGGTGGCCAGGCCGCTTGTGTAGCCAGCCCACATGTGGATTATGTTAGTCAACCTAATTACTAGTAGGTAGATATATTGATAGATACCTCGGTTCATGACTATAGCCACGTTCATACTATACCTACATACACCAACAGATAAACAACCTCACCCAGCGGTCCCTGCCCCCAACCCACCCTCCCCTTCCAAAAAACCCAGATCCCCCAAAATGACAACAAAAGGCAGCTGCTTCTGCACCGCCATCCGCCTCGAATGCACCAGCCCACCCCTCACAACGGTCAGTCCTCTGCCCAGCCCAGCCCTATCCTGTCCCTCCAGTCCCAGTCCCAGTCTCAGTCTCAGTCTCAGTATCAGCATCTCAGCCCCAGAACCCCCCTCCCCCTCCCCCCTTTCTCTCCCCAGATAACCCCACCCAACCCAACAGACTCAACCCTAACACCACAGTGAACGCAACAGGGTCTCTGCCACTGCCACGACTGCCGCAAACTCACCGGCTCAGCCTACTCGCACAGCGTCCTCGTGCCCACGCCGGCCGTGCGGGTGGTCGCCGGCACGCCCAAGGCCGTGGCCAAAACGGCCGAGAGCGGGAATGCGGTGCGGAATTACTTCTGTGGGGATTGTGGTTCGTTCCCCCCCCCCCGGCCTTTCCCTTACTTTCTGTTTTTGCATTTCTGGGGGATGAGGATGGTTGATGGCTGGTTGGCTTGCTTTGCTTTATGGGAAGGCTGGCTTCAGTAGCTAACGTATGTGGCATGTTGACGATGGGATAGGCTCGCCCCTTTACGGGCACAAGATTAATCCGGATGGGCGGCCGGCGGAGGTGACGGTTGTGCGGGCCGGGGTGCTGGATGATGTTGAGGTGGTGGAGAGGAGGCCCGAGGCGGAGTTGTTTACGGGGCGGCGGTTGGGGTGGGTTGCGGCTGTGGAGGGGGCGGGGCAGTTTTGTGGGATGTTGGAGTTCTCTTAGTTCTTTGGGTGGTTATTCTTGGATGTTGATGTAGAAGATGTATGGGGTGGTTGGGTTGGGTTGGAGTTAGGATACGGGTTTTGTATAGTAACTAGGGGAGATTGGTGTGTAATGCACTTGACATTGCTGTGGCTAACTGAAGAAGTGATGTCTACCCAATGCTCTAAGTCAGGACTACCTATCTCAAAATCAACGCTCTAAGTTTGTACAAAGACTGCCCGCGTCTATACATACTTTCTGAGTCTCAGCCGACACAAAACAAGCTTACTACCGCCTGCTTCGGACTGCATCATCCTCACTGTCGCTGTCCATCTGGTCTAGCATCCGGTCGATCTCGTCGCCCGCCTGGGCTTCCAACCCGGTGGCTTCCTCGGCCGACCCGGCTCGTGGCTGGCCATGACCATGGGTACTACCGGAATAGGAGGGCTGGCTCCACGGTACGCGCAGACTCGACTCCTGCGACCCGTTGCTGCTCCGTGGGACGTGCTGGTGCTGAGGCCGCCGCGAATGCTGGGAGTGGGTCGAGTGGTACCCCGAGTGGCCGGGGCTGGACATGAACAGCAGCGTCTCGATCGCGTCCTGCTCCATTGCGCTACTCCGGGCGCGGTCGTGCTGCTCACCCGCCACGCCACCATGGCGCGCGGACGGCATGGAGCCAGACGGCTGGAGCGGAGGCGTCCCCGGTACCAAGATGGTGTCGGAGTTTGCGCTGGACTGGGACAGGCCCACGTCCTGGTGGGAATGATGTCTGCGATGAGTGAAGGTGGGCGGGCTGATGAACTCATTTGGGTTCGGACGTCGACGGCGGTTCCCGTGACTTCCTCCCTTCGAAATGATATCTACAGGCGGGGCGAGTTTCGGACGGGTGGAGTGGTCTATATGAGAATGAGAATGATGATGATGATGATGATGATGATGATAGTGATTTCTCGAGAATCCCGCATGCGGAGATGCAGCAGCCTCCGACCAGGCCGCTGGGGAGAGCCGCGCCGACCCCACGGGCCGGTTGAACCCAGCCGTGCCATACATGTCTGGCGACGACATCGTCATGCTGGCAGGCGAGCCCATCCCCTCTGGGTGTTGTGCATCGACCTGGTCAAGATAGGCCAGCTGCCCCGATCGCACCAGCGAGTCAATGCGCGCCGTCGGCGGCAGGTCCTGGGCCTTCTGCATCTGTCGGCTCTTTTCAATTTTGGCCGCCGCATACGAAAGGCGAGTGCGCAGGTGCACGGACAACTGAACTCATATCAGCAACCCCAGCACCCCACCAGAAGTAGAAGGAACAAGTTACCGCTGCGATTCGGCTTTCGCGGGAGAGCGACCCGATACTGCTCGACCGGAGCCTCTCCATCCCTCTTCCCCCCGTCTTCGACGTCTCCGTAACAGAATCAGCAAACCCTGGCGCACGTTGCTTCCCCGGCGAGCCCTTTCCAGAAGGACTGCGCGATACCGAGAGTGGTCGGGGCGTGGCCTGCTGCCCCGCGATCGCTTCCTCGATGCTCAGCTGTCTGCCTCCCGACACGGACCGAACCGAGTTGGATACCTTCGACGGCTGCGACACGGCCGATGAAGTTCCCTGCGAAGCCGATACACGCGAAGAGGAGTACGAGGAGCCGTGCCTATCATCGTCATACAACGGGAACTCAGGCGTCAAGTGGGCAGTGGCCGGTCCCACGAGCGAGGATTGATCCGTCGACGACGACGATCCCCGCGCGACACCTCCCTGCGATTCTGGATCATTGGCAGCCTTACTGAAGCCCAAAGCACCGTCCCGTCTCTCACCCCTTGCATCATACCGAGAGTCAATCTGTCGCGACGAGGAAGACTGCGCGGAGTGCACGTGCTGGCGCGGATCCAAGCGCGGCGCTCCGCTGCTCATGTTGGGCCCGGACTATAGAAAAGCGGGCGGAACGGACTGACTGCAATGCAGTGTGTTTTCTTTGTCTGGTACTGTCTTGGGAGCAGACGATGTTCTACGGGGAAGCAGGGCAGATACAATGACTCAAGCCCCTCCCCATCCCCAGATTGAGAGTAATCAAACTTCGGATTTTCGCTGAAGTCGCAGAGAAAATCCGCATGAACTGGACGTATCTTATTCGCCGCAGATTTTCCCCCGATTGCTAGGCGTTGCGGATATTTTTGGCGCGGGAATGTCCCGCAGCCCCGACCCAGTCAATCAACCCACTCGGACTGACACACTCAGTGTACTCGAGTCGAACACGGTCCTCACTCAGGGGGTGGGATGTGTACTGGGTTCGTGGCTTCCCTGCAAGGAGGCAGATGTTGTGGAATCTTCGGACGGTCGCAGCAGGGTGGCAGGCGATGCGGCAAGACGCAGCAATGTCTCTCACACGTCTCTCTCACGCGAGCCTCAGTCCGAACACCAGGTCGAACGGCCGAAGGAGGACGACTCGAGGGGTAGAAGGTAGAGAAAGGCCATAAGAGAGTAACCGCGGCTTGCAGAATAGATCAATTGACAAACAGGCCAACAATCTATCAAGCTTGTCCGTGGGGAAAACACCGGGACGCCAGACTCGCAGTCGCCAGGCGACGACGAGTCGGAGGGCGACGCGTTCACAGCGCAGTCACGTGGTGATAACTGTCAGTCCGGGTGCCTGGGATACCAGGCACCAAAGCGGCATGGAAAGAATCTACACCACCACCACCAACAAACAACGTCATGATCCAAATTGACAAATGACACCAAGTCAATCTATTTCTTCCTGGTATAGAGCAAGCATCAATCCCAAGAACGAGTAACAATGAGTATATTTTCAAACCATGTCAGAGAAGAAATAGGGTCCAAGCAACAAAACTCAACGCCATCCATCCCATGCAGCATGCACATAGATACACATGGATATTATTCACAGAAGCAACTTTTGAAATAAACCTGTAAATAACCTGACCCTGAAAAAAGCAACTAGGTGCTCTACCTGCGCTTCTTGCCACCGCCGCCCCCTTCTCCGTCTTGGGCCTTCCGCTTCTTACCTTCACGACGCCAGTAGTCATCGCGCTCTCTCTTCTCGCGCTCCGCCTTCTTCTCCAGACCCTCGGCCACCTTGGCGCGGTACACCTTGCGGCGCTCCTCCTGCTTCGCCGCGCGCTTGGCCTGCTTCTCGTTGCGCATGGTGTTGAGCTTCTGCATGAGGTCGCGCGCCTTCTTCTCCTCGCCTCCGAGGACCACCGCCCGCTTCTGCATGTAAGTCTTGTCCTTGTGGTGCTTCATCTTGGTGATTTGCGACTTGAAGGGCAGGTCCGTGGCCAGCTGGCGCGGCACACGCAGCGGGTTGAAGTGACGCTCGGGGCGCTCGATCTTGCGGTACGCCGAGTCCTTCTCGAGCGGGGTGGGGATGCCCTTCTCGCGCCGGACCTCGCCGGTGAGACGCATGCCGTGCCAGCCGCTGTCCGCCGCGCCCTCCTCGGCCAGATCCAGCAGGTTGGTGACCGGGTTGTAGAAGCGGTGGGGCTTGATCGGGTACCAGGCCCGCAGGAAGACGATGTCACTCATGAGGATCTTGTCCTCGAAGGTGGCACGGAAGTAGCCCTCGGGCTTGCTCAGCGCGCGCTTGATCTGACCGCGGATGCCGGAGACGGTGCGGATCGAGGCGCCCTCGAATTTGGCAATCTCCAGGGAGGAGTTGAACATGTCCTTGATGAAGGCGGTGTTCTTGAAGATCTTGTAGGGAACACCCGTCAGCTTGAGCTTCTTGACGATCTCGGTGTGTTCGTCGACGTTCAGCACCACACCGGTGGCGGCGATGCGGAAGCCAGGGGCCTTGTTGGAGAAGGATTGCAAGCAGCAGAAACCGGTGTTGGGCGCCACCAGCGGGCCGTAGAAGGTAGCGAAGCAGTGCATGTGTTCGGGGGTGTACTTGAGCATACGGTTACGCGTCCGACTGTCGGAGGTGCTGTAGATCGGCAGGGACTGGAAGCGGCGCCAGCCGAGGGAAAAGATGAGGGGATCGCCGCTCTTGAGGATCTTCTTGTGCCAGCGGTGGCGCTTGATGCGGATCTGGACATAGCCGAAGCGGTCCTCGGTGGGTGCCAGGCCACCCACAATGACGGGGTAGCGAGGGTTGAACTTCGTGGCGAACTCGCAGGGCACCTTCTCGAGAACGATACGTGCATATGTGCCGGCCTTGAAACCTTCCGCTCGGGCGCGGGAAGCCGGGTCGAGCAGATCAAACTCGGCGCGGTTGATGTCGAGTTGCTTCTGTAGCTTAGCCTTCTGCATGTCGTACCAGTCGTCCTCCCCGAACTCCTCATCCCCTCCACCATCCTTGCGCGAGTTATCCTTGGAGTTTGCAAATCCCTCGCGATCTTCCTCCTCGAAGCGGAGTCGTAGCTCTTCTTTCTTCTTCGCATTGCGCTCACGCTCTGCGTCCAGATCGACGGGACCCTCCTCTTTCTCACCCTCCTCGCCACCCTCTTCGTCGTCGGAAAGACCGTTGAAAGCTTCGCCCGTTTCCAGGTCCTCGAATTCACCATCTCCTTCGTCGTCCGAGCCAAAGGCATCGTCCATATCCGAATCATCGTCACCGTCACCAGACAACTTGGCCGTGACAAATCTGCTTCGTAAAGACTCGATAAGCTCCTCATCCTGCCACTTCTCTTCCAGCTTGGCGTAGTCAAACTCAGGAATATGACGGAACTCCTCTTCTTCCTTCTGCTCGGCGCCGGTCTTCTTGAAGAAGGTGTCCTCTTCCTGCTCATCCTCGTCCTCGTCCTCGTCTTCGTTCTCATCACGACCGCTCCATCTGGGCATCACGGCCTCAGGGGCGATGGATTCGTCGTACAGCATCCGCGACAAATCAGTGATGCGGAACTTCGGGCGCTTCGAGTGAAGTGACTTGGCATTAGCAAGCATGTTCTCTTTCCAGCGAGCATTCTCCTCATCGTCAGAGTCCTCCTCGTCGTCACTCTCCAAAATCTGGTCCTCCACGGATGAGATAGAGCCGAGATCAGAGTCGCTATCAGCAAACTCAAGATCACCTTCGGTCTGGCGAGCATTGCCGTTTTGCCTCTCCCTGAAGTTGGCTTCGAAATCTGCGGGTGCGGAAGCATC
Source organism: Aspergillus japonicus CBS 114.51 (assembly GCF_003184785.1). Lineage (NCBI taxonomy): Eukaryota > Fungi > Ascomycota > Eurotiomycetes > Eurotiales > Aspergillaceae > Aspergillus > Aspergillus japonicus. Next base: position 73,410 of record NW_020291702.1, read on the forward strand.
AATCTCTTCATCCTCGCTAATGTCCTCCTCCAGTTCATCTTCGTCCAGCTCTTCGGCATCATCCTCATCCTCTGCGCTCTCGAAACCTTCGTCTTCATCGTCCACAACATCGGCATTGTTGTTCTCGCCGTCGAGGAACCGAGCGTGGCGCTTGTGTTTTCTTCCAGCAGCACCGTCATCCTCGTCTGCCTTTGCAATGGCTTCACCACCACGGAAGAGGCGGACACCGCCGTCAGCTTCACCGAGAAGCTTGCGCTCACCCTGCAGGCCAACAACCAGTTGCTCGCCAAGACCGCGCTCATCGTCGTCGGACTCGTCCTCGTTTCGTTCGAAGTTTGAGGTTTTCACGTCAATGTAAACGGCATCCTTATCCACCAACACACCACCAACATCAGACATGGGCGCGAACAAGAGCTTTTGCTTATCCCCCAATCGGCGCCGGCTGGTCTTGCCGTTGGCCTTTGCAGCCTGCTGCTCGAAGAACGGTGTCGGGCACGGATCCGGCAGAGACTCGATAGCGGAGACCGTCAAATCACCGACTCCCGGAACGTGCACCCGCGCTCCCTGAGCCGAGAAGTTGGTACCGCGCAGGTAACCATAAAGAGCTATCGTTCTATCACATTTCGGGTCCTCCTCGATCTGGGTGGGTGGCGTGATATCCAAGAAGCGATCTGCGAGGGCGTAGGGGTGGGAGTTACGCCATACGAGGGGTCGAGGGTTCTTCATCACGGACAGGAAGCGGGAGAGATTGTGGACTTCGCGATCGGGGTAACGACCGTTGACGACTCCGGAGAGGTAGAAGAGCTTGGCGCCGTTGTAAAGTTCGCTCCAGAAACGGTGCTTGAGACGCTTCTTGGCGGCCTGCAGAGTGCTCTGCTTCTTGAAAAGGTCGAGATGGGTCAGAATACCGAAAACGTTACCGGGCATACCGTGGGAGCCAAGGACGTTCAAGAACTCCATGGTCTCCATCTCGAATCCATAGTTACCGTCGATCATCAGCAGCACGATATCAGCGATCTTGGCGACATCGATCATGCTAGCGAGGGAATCGGAGGGCGATTCGAGGAACGTGAGACGACGTTTCTTCGAGGTGACCACAGTCAAGGGGCCTTTCGGTGTGCTGAGGGTCTGTTTCGTGTAGCGACGGACGAGGGACTTGATAAGGGTCGTCTTGCCCACCTAGATCGAACACAACCACTGTCAGAATTTCCTGTTCCTGGATTCTCGCATGTGAAACCCCGCTGGAATACTTACTCCAGGTGGTCCGACGATGGCGACAATGAGAGGAGGCGCCTCTTCGGGCAGACGATCCACGAGAGGCACATGAAGTCTCTTTTCTTTGATCTAGATAAGTGAGGGTGCAAGGTCAGTGGCGTTGTCAAAAGTTGTATCGTTGCGGAGGGTGTGTAGCGCATACATCGTGCGATCTCGCGCCGGCCTTGTTCAATTTGCCAGGGTTCGAGAAGGCAAAAGCTTTAGGGTTCGGTCCTGTGAGAGTGACTTCTGTCAGCTACCTGATCACGTTGAAGAAACGATGTTGGAACAAGCCGGCAACTTCATCCCGGAGGCATGCGCAAAAAGATCCATTACATACCATCATACTTTTTCTTCTCCTTGGTGGCTCGATGCGACCTGTTGGATTGCTGCTCCATTGTGGGAAAAGTAAGAGGTCTAGAAGACCTCTAGAGTAAAATCCTTTCCCCGCTTTGATTCGAAGCCGTGACACAGCAAAAAAGGTGAGCGCAAATCTGCAAGACTGCTCCGAATATCTTTCCAAAGCTTGGCTCCAAAATTATTATTCCCATTTTCTTTTGCCGGAAGAAGCTTTTCTCCGAGTCCCGGGGTCTTTCCCGCCCGAAGCACACCAACGGGCGGTGGTTACTGGCAGAAAACTGCGCCAGGCATCCATCCAGGCGGGGAACTTCTTGTGACTAATTGATGAGTTATCGATAAACTCCCTCCCACTTATCGTCCGGCCCGGGCGAGACTCGATAAGGTCTAAACCCCACTATATCGGCCCGGTTCCTCGTCGTCGCCATTGCCAGAAGAGGTCACGATTGTGAGATATGAGCGGGGTAGTATGGGGTCGAATACGATGGGTCATACTCGAGGAGGAGTGCGATTATCGGCACAGTTCCCAGGGCCGCGATGCATTTAATGGCGCCGGATTCCTTTTCCCGAGGCTGTTTTCTAAATCAGAATCCTAATTTCTAAAATTTGGTTGCATATCCAAGGGCTTTCGTTCCTTTACAGAGTCCAGTAGATTCAGAGGAAGAAGCACCCCCTAAATATGACTCCTGCACGTCGTCCTCCGCCCGCATACACGGCTCCCCCAGACTCCGGAGTCCATGCGATCTCGCAAGTCTACAGGTCTATTTCCGAAACCGCGAACAATCCCTCCCAGCGCGTCCTCGAGTCCTCCTTCACGATCCGACCATGCTCCGGGCAAGCGTGGGTGGTCCCAGCCGGCCACATCTGTCGTCTCACCACACCGAAGGGGCCCCAGGTGGGTGATCTGAACATCTGGAACGCACACAACCCCCGTGAGCGCCTGTGGGCTGCACGTACCCGCCAGATCCATGCCTCCCACGTGTCCGTGGGCGACCGGCTCTGGTCCAACCTGCCGTACCTGCGTCCCCTGGTATCCATCACCGGGGACTCACTCGCCGGCGGCCAGCTCCATGAGATCCTGGACGAAGAGGGCAAGAAGAAAGAAGGGAAGGGCTTTGGGACCACGCAGTTCGGCGGACGCGTGCACGACCTCCTGGGCACTCGCTGCGACCCTTACGTCAACCTCGTCATGGGCGGGGAGAGCTTCGACTTCCACTGCCATTCGAACCTGACCCGGGCGGTGGTGCCGTATGGGCTGACCGAGCTCGATGTGCACGATGTACTCAACGTGTTTCAGGTGACGGGATTGGACGAGGAGGGCAAGTACTTCATGGAGACTTCGCCGGCCAAAGCGGGGGAGTACTTTGAGTTCTTTGCGGAGGTGGATGTTCTCTGTGCGCTTTCTGCGTGCCCTGGAGGTAAGTGAGAGCCGCTAGTAGGAAGTGTGCTGTACACAGCTAATGAGGCTTCGCAGGCGACTTGTCAGAATGGGGTTGGGAGGAAAAGGCGGACATGGGGGCTACAACTCGTCCTCTCGGGGTAGAAGTATACAAACTTGCAGACACGACGGTGTTGGAGAAATGGAAAGCACCGCACAGTCCCAAATATCTGGGTGCACATGGCATGAAGATGCCACAGAGGGAGGATGATGGAACGGGGTATGTTGGGCTGTAACGGGGGAATGAGGTCTCTGCAGCTTAGATTGTTGCTCTGTATGTTTAGTAGAGTGAAGCTTCCCTTTTGCACACAGACATGAAACTGATAGATGCGGTATTAAATTGCATAGTCCAAAATTGATCTGATTTGATTCGTTCAACCTTTCGATGACACCAGGGATTGAGGAACGTGTGCGGTCAGAAGGAACACTTCCCTTCCGCGGAATTGATATCGGACACGGTTCATTGATCTCGGATAATTCTGCACAATAATACCTTGACCCTAGTGATCTGAACAAGTCGGAGTGAGAGTTCGATCCCATGTGTCACGATGCTTGTCAAGCTTATCGCGCGGGGCCAGGGAGCCATTGGTGTCAACAAATCCCGCACCGAGAGGATCGAGAGAGCAGCGCTGGTCATGAAAAATGCCTCGTACAAGAGAGATCAGCTAGCTATCCTGCTTATCTTTGCTTTATATCTTCGATCGAAAAAAAAAGAAAGAAAGAAAGAAATCTGCAGAGATAAGGATACGAATGGTAGGATAATTGCAATTTGTCGATGTCGAGAGATGCCGTCGCAACAGGCTTGTCATCGAGGAAAGATTGTCTGGAATCATGGACTCGCTACTCCCGCTGACCTTGAGGCTGAAACAAGTGATACAAATACTCGGAGCTGGGCCATAAGCAAGGTTGATCATGTTTTCCCTTCAACTGATGCGACGACTCCTCCGAACCCGAAGTTTCGACTGTTGCCTGATTGTATTTGTACGAATGCTCTCTGTTCTCTAACATTCGTCAAGCGGTTCCCGGACTGCAATCATCTCACATCATCAGCATGGACTCAGAATCGGAGGCTGAGAAAGCGCCTACTGTAGGCGAGAAGGTCTACAAAGAGCCTTCACAGCCGTATGATACGATTTACAATGTTCGTCCCTGGAACAATTGTCTCAATCAGTCTGAGAAGAGATCAAGCGCGGTCGAGGAGCATGATGATGATCCTGGTCTGTGCAAGCCGGGTGATTATAAGCAGAAGCAGGTTGTTGGCACCCTTGGGCTTATTGAGGCTCATCAAAGTTGACGTGAGCAGGTGTTCAAAGGCAAGATGCTTCTGTGGCTCGCGTACCAGTCCATCGGTGTGATCTATGGTGATATCGGGACCAGTCCGCTTTATGTCTATTCGTCGACGTTCAGCGCGCCGCCTTCGCGAGACGATCTCATCGGTGTCCTCTCCATCATCATATGGTCCTTGATCTTGATGGTGACTGTCAAGTACATCTTCATTGTGCTCCATGCTGATAATGACGGCGAGGGTGGCACATTCAGCACATACTCTCTACTCAGTCGCTATGTCAGCCTGTCACATCCAAGATATGCCAGATCATGAACTAACATGCTGGCTTCAGATGAACATAACCCATCGCGATCCTCGAGAAGCCTCCCTTGTCCAAATGAAAAGACACCTGTCGAATGATCTTGAAAGAGCCAGCAGATACGCCAGGCATAGCCTCGAGACAAGCAAGTTTGCAAGACACCTTCTGAAAGTGGTAGGCGTATTGGCGGTCACAATGGTTCTGGCCGATGGTCTTCTCACCCCAGCTCAGTCCGTCCTAGGAGCGGTGCAGGGCATTGAGATCGTCTCCCCAAACATCTCCAAAGGCACCGTTATCGGCGTGACTGATGCTATCTTGGTCGTATTGTTTCTGATACAACCGCTCGGCATCACCAAGATGACGTTTGCATTTGCACCAATTGTGATAATTTGGCTGGGCTTCAACGCTGTGTTTGGCATTTACAACCTCGCGCATTATGATGCCGGCGTTTTCATTGCCTTCAATCCTGGTTACGCCTTCACGTTCCTTGTTCGACATGGCGAGTCTGGGTGGCGCATGCTGAGCGGAACCTTGCTCGCCTTCACTGGCGTCGAGGCTCTCTTCGCCGACCTGGGCGCTTTCAGTCGGAAAGCGATTCAGATTAGCTGGCTGTGCTACACCTTCCCATGTCTCCTGTTGGCTTACATAGGCCAAGCGGCATACATAAGTGTGCACCCGGAAGCCTACTCCAACCCATTCTATAAAGCAGCGCCGCCGGGTACCATATATCCGGCCTTGATTATTGCCATTCTCGCGGCGATCGTTGCATCACAGGCCATTATCACTGCCACATTTCAGGTATGGCCCTCTTCTCTTATTGGCGACAATGATTGTGATGCATGTTCTGATGCAACAGCAGCTTCTGGCACAAGTAATGAAGCTATCCTACTTTCCCCAGATCAAAGTGGTACACACGTCCGATGTGTTCCACGGTCAGCTCTACATTCCGATCGTCAACTGGCTCTTAATGGTTGGGACGATCCTGGTAGCATCGATCTACAACAACGTATGTTGCCTCTCTACGTTCCCATGGCTCTTTTCTCTGACGCAACGCAGACCACATCCCTTGGAAATGCATATGGTGTCTGTGTCATCTTCGTCACCTTCTTTGACACCTGTATGGTCTCGATGGTGGCAATATTCGTGTGGCGCATCAGCCCAATCATTGTCTTCATACCTTGGCTTGCAATTGCTTGTTTCGATGGGGCATATCTCTCATCAGCGCTCACGAAGGTTCCTACAGGTGCATGGTTCACTCTAGCCCTAGCGACTATACTAGCACTTGTGTTTCTCTTATGGAGATTCGGGAAAGAGCAGCAGTGGTTTGCTGAGGCTGAGGACCGGTTCCCTACCTCACATTTCGTGACCAAAGGTCCAGAGGGTAGGATGCGTCTCACCGACCGGTTCAACGGAGTCCCTCTAAGCACCAACCCAGGAGTGGGGATCTTCTTCGACAAGGCGGGCGAGACCACCCCTATCGTATTCAGTCAGTTCGTCCTCAAGCTCACCTCTATGCCGGAGGTAATTGTGTTCTTCCACCTGCGACCCCTCGAGGCGCCATCGGTCCCCGTGGAAGACAGGTATACTGTTTCACGGCTCGCCATCCCCAACTGCTATCGGCTTGTGGTGCGTTACGGCTACAATGATGAGATCATGACTCCAAATCTAGCCAGTACCATCACGGATCAGGTCCGCAGATATCTTATCGATAGTGGGCATAGCATGGAGCTGGATGGAGTCGCAGTGAGTGGACAACGATCTCCGAGCACAGAAAGTCAAGGAGAAAGCAGATCGGAAGCAGCACAGTCCAGCAGCCTGGTCCGATATAATGACCCGTTGAACAAGCTCGAGCGCGCGTGTGCGCATAACATCCTCTATATCACCGGCAAGGAGCAGATGAGAATCAAGAAAGGCACCAACTTGTTCCGTGGCCTGGTGCTGTGGATCTTCTTGTGGATCAGAGATAACACTCGGGCCAAGATTGCATCTTTGGGTCTCGAGGCGGAACGAGTGATTGAAGTTGGGTTTCTGAAGGATATCTGAGGCTGTGCATAGGGGTGCTTACCAATAGGAAGTGACCCAAGTTGACAAGGGAATATCACGACAGACTGTACAGAGATCACGAATCATAGGCACGAACGACATGAATATACAGTATTGAATCTATGCTTGATGTCTCGGAGTTCGCGAGTAGTATAGTATGTTAGAACCAGTTTTTCTGACAGACTAATCTTTTGGGAGTTTCCCTTGTCGTCACCGTGCATGAGATGGGATAAGATCGTTGATCTTCACGACAGATCCCGATTGGGACAAAGGCGTTGAGCTGAGCCGAGGGGCTTTCAACCAGGCGTCCACGTGACCCTTCGATAGCGTCATCGCGCATGCGTCATGGCTTTTCTGGTGGGGGATAAACAACCGTCTTATCGCAATGGGTGACTTCACTCCGCTTGTAGCCCGATCAGTAGTAGACTTGACAAGTAGGATAACTTAAAGTTGACCAAGTGACACACATGGTGTCAGGCATGGCGCAAGTAGTAAGAAAGGGAAAGAAAACGAAATGCCCCTCCCCCTCTTACTGGTAAAGTGGACTAGTTAGTGGCTGTAACCACCACCACCATCATTACCACCATCACCCCCTTATCAGCCGTGCGGGCAACGGGCAACTCCCCCCCGCAGAGAAAGGGTTGCCTATTCAGAAGAGTATAAAACCTTCTCTCGTCCCACCCCCACGGGCACCGCTTTTCTTTTCCCACAATCCACTTTCCATAAACCACTCCCTCCATCGCAACTTTTCTAGCCATCATTCTCACCAGATTCTCACGGCTCTCTGCCTTTCATCACACCGCAACCAAAATGCCTCTTTACAACGTTCGTTGCGCTCCACTTCCCTCGCTGATCCCCCTCCCCCCGCTTCGGAAACACTAACCATTGTTTCAGGTCACCCTGAAGAAGGACTCTCCCCCCGAGGAGTTGGAGAAGTAAGTGACTTTCAGTGACCTCCTGTATGAACACAGGCTAACATCTTCTTTTCCTGTCAACAGGGCCAAGCAGCAGGCCACCGAGAAGGGCGGTACTATCAAGCACGAATACTCTCTCATCAAGGGCTTCACGTAAGGCAGCCACATTCATCCTCCCGCTACCCAACTACTCCACCCGCACAACCCACACTTCCGAAACAAATCTCGAGAGGGCAGACTAGCTGATTACTGCGTTAGTGTTGAGTACCCCGAGGACAGCGTCCTCTCGCTCGAAGCCAACGAACACGTGCATGTCGAGCAGGACGGCGAGGTGCGCACTCAAGCGTAAACATCCTCCAACTTTCCTCTCACTTGCGGACACAACAGAGAGCCTCGCGGCGGGAAGATTAAAGGATGTGTGTCATGTACGAGTTACGAAATCATTCTAGTTCACTGTAGAGCAAGAGGCTTAGCATCATGAGTGTGAGGCCCGGATCGTCCGCTGTGCGGCGATTCCGAGCTGAGCGCGGTGTTTGTCTTTTGTTTCTTTGCATTTTTTGTCAATGATAACATACATCGATGTCACAATATCTTTTTCTCGCCAGCGTAATGACCATCTCTCCTTACCTTACAAGAACTGTTGTTCAGAATATCTACCCTCCCTGGCCAGTCAGAATACAAGTCACCAAGCCCTCTTCTGCAGCTACCGCTTGATAGTGCCGCATCGATCTGAGTGTACTACAAATACAGCTTATATACTGACATTGACGATCTGCTGTGTATTTGGCAGTACATATTTAATAAAGTAAGTTGCTTCCCACCAGTAGACCCTCGGAGAGTTGTATTCTGGCTGACCAAGGAAAGTAATCTGATGGCATTTCGCTTGCTGTAGCTCATGCAGGTCTGCAAATTGCAAAAGGGAATGGATATCACAATACGCCTCGCCTGCGCAGTACAAAGTCATCGAGGTCTTCAAATGCCTCTTCCTCTTCATCTTTGCTGTCCGAACAGTGCGTGACTGGGTCGAAGACTTCCCAAACGTTGTTTCGGGCGTCGGACTCAACTTGAGTCTTTCTCCTCTGTGTGTGTGTGTTCCCTCGACGGGGGTTGTTGTTGGTAATCCCGAAATTTATCGCTGTCTCCATTTGGTTTATCATGAAGTTGCAGACAATGACGAGATCGCTCTCATCTATTGTGTCGTAAGCCTTGCTACCGTAAAGAACTCGGAAAGATGGAGATGGAAGATAGAGAGGAGGAGAGGAAGGCAGGAAAAGTAAGCAATAACATTGGAAGTCAGATGCAAGTATCTGGGTGAAATAAACAATAGCAACCCTAAATATAAGTTTATGGTGAATCTATATACATCTACTTGATGGAAGGCGAATACATACTAGGTAGTAGCCAATAGCCTCCCAGCCTAAGCAAGGTAAGAGTAGGTTATTTACCTTGATAGCAAAGCGGAAGCCCTAATATAGTACTCTAATAATGTAGTTCAGCAGTGAATAGATCAATACACCCGTCTACATGATATCGGTTAAGCGTACCAGTTTGAAATAGTAGCAATGCAATAATGGTAGAGCCAAGGCAATCGGGGTGCAAATGGAATATGCAATCAGGTGGAAACGCCTGTCAGCAGTACTAAATGCACCGGGTCTCTTGGTGCTATAAGACCTGGATATAACAATCCAATGCGTGGGCTACAGTAATTCATCATTATAGCGACATAGTATTACTTTACTACTACAGGGTATTTATTCAGCCATGCGATCTACCATCAGATAAAACTACGTGACATGCTGTATTCTTACCTGTATTCAAGGCAATCTTGGCATTATCGCCTATCAAGGTGATATGGAAGTCCCTCTATGATAGTCAAGAGATATGGAGAAAGCCATATCTCATGATAATCATACTAAGGGAATGTATCGATAAAGCAAAATCAAACGACAGGGCCTAAGACTATCGACATAGCGAGGAAACCGGCCAAGGGCGATTTATTATGACAAGGTATTACAGTAGCAACTATGATACTCCGCAAGGGGAACTAATCATAATGTTCCAGTCACACTGCATATGTTCTGGTAGTAGCCTGCCGATGAGCCCTGAGATAAGACATTATCGGCTATTTGCGGAAGGAAGACAACTGGCTGAGAACTAGCATACCGCCTTTCGGCAGAATTTGCGGGAATCCCCCCGAGCAAGGACGGCAGTGAGGTCATTTCCGATAAGTTAACCTCCGCGATTTGATGCTGAAGGATGGCTACAAACCGTGATGACATTACCACGGGCTTTGCAGATGCCGTCTGTGGGTGCCAGACCCTCGCGCACACACCTACGCACCCTCCCTAAGACACGCACTTGGTTGTCGTCATCTCTTCGACACGTCTCAACTTCCCAACACCCCTTCGCGTACGGGGCTAACGATGAAGTCGCACGTCTTGCAGCCAGTCGTCGACGGCCACTGACGCTGGCAGACTTGCTCAAGTACGATTACCTCTCGGCTTCTACAAGCCTGGGACTGCCTTGAAGCAACGGGACATACTGACGCTGACGTCTGCTCAGACACGGGAGACCGCCGTTATCCAAAGATGCCCTCCTGGCCTCGGCCAACTTCACCCTGTCCCTGCTCCCAGCACGACTGGCATCACGAATCGAAGCGCTCCGGAACCTCCCCTTCATCGTCGTTTCAAACCCTCATGTCACGCAGATCTACAACAACTACCTCCACTCACTCTCCACTCTCCTCCCCTACCAACAGCGGCAGGTCACCACCGTGGAAGAGTTGACCCAGTTCGCCGATGTCCTGGCCGACCTGGTGCACACGCACACCAACACGATCCCAATTCTCGCCCGCGGGTTCCTCGAATGCCGCCGTTACATCGATTCCACCGATGTCACCCGCTTCCTGGACACCCACCTCCGCGCCCGCATCGGCACCCGCCTCATCGCCGAGCAACACCTCGCCCTTCATTTCGCCTCGCAGCCGATCCGGGACAGCCACCACGAGACCAATGGACAACAAGAACCACAATCATCACCACCAGCCAAGGACGCTGCCGCGGCCCCGTCCAACTACATCGGGGTGATTGACACCGCCCTGCAACCGGCCCGAATTGTCAAGCTCTGCGAGGACTTCGTCGGCGAGATCTGCGAGCTCAAATACGGCGTGCGGCCCCGGCTCGTGATTGGCGGCCAGCCGGACGCCTCGTTCGCGCACGTCCCGGTGCACGTGGAATACATCCTCACCGAGCTGTTGAAAAACGCCTTCCGCGCGACCGTCGAGTCCGGTAACGGCCACGAACCCATCGAAGTCACCATCGCCGCCGCCCCGGACGTCCCCGCCTCCCACCATCACCACCACGATCCCCTCGCCAGAATGAACACGAAAGGCTGGCAGCAACCAACCCAACAACATCTGCAACAGGACCACCCGTACCCTCCTCAATCCGAGGCAGACCTCGGCTTCGAAATGGACAACACCGTCGTCGGCACCGCCGACGCCAACGAATCCATCAAAGCCTGGACCGCGCCGCCGTCCGCGCAGTGCATCACGATCCGCATCCGCGACCGCGGCGGCGGCATCCCCCCCGAAGTGCTGCCGAATATCTGGTCGTACAGCTTCACGACGTTCTCGGAGTACGATGACCACCACGGAGGCTCGGAGAGCAACGAAGGGATGGAGGCGCTGAATACGATCGCGTCCACTAGTGGTGGCGGGGCGAATGGGCATCTAAGCAGTATCGCCGGGCTCGGGTACGGGCTGCCGTTGAGTCGCGCGTATGCGGAGTACTTTGGGGGCAGTATTGCCATCCAGAGTCTCTGGGGCTGGGGCACGGATGTGTATTTGACGTTGCAGGGGGTGGGGAATGTCTCATGATCTGTGGGCTGTCCCTTAGCAAGGCTTTTCTGGATAGAGAGGTCGTGTGCGTGTTCACTCATAACTGCTTTGAGGAGCTTGGTTAGAGGTTATTAGGTAGCAAGCTAGCTAGTTAGGATGATATGGTGCGTTTCGGAGCTAGTTGAGATCACCAGGTGCATGCTGTGTACTGAGTACAGTTCCTCCTTACCTTGAAATCCCGGCGGTAGCTTACTACTAAGACGGAGGAGCAAATACAATACCACCAAATTGGAAAAAAAAGACGAAGACAGCAGACCGGCCCTATCCACCTCGTTGGCTGCTTAGCCGATCTCGTAGTCCAGCCCAACATATTCTTTCACCCCAATTAAGTAGAATCATGCACCCTTCATTCAGGTTGCAGTGTCTCTCTGAGCCATGAATAGGGAGTATCTACACGATCACCACATATCAAGTGTTTATATATGATCCTCTATCATCCGGAGATTCATTGGGAGTTGGGGATTTTGAGATAAAGAGTGCTTGTCTCTTGAAGCGACCTGATACGAAATCTCTCATAGAGTAGTCCTCAACATCCAATCAATATCCCTTGTGGGCAGTACCAGACGCAGCTCCCAGCCTCTAACCCCGCGAGCAATCTCATCAGCCTTGGAAACTAAAGAAAGCGTGGAACAAATATTTGAAATCCCGAAAGGGGCGATTCGTGCAAAGTAACAGCCTTTTGTTCACATTAGCATATACAGATCAAAAGAGTATATACACCAGAAAGAATCCAAAATTAGACAGTGATGTAGATCTTAACAAGATGTCGTAAGTCAGTAGCACGTATAGGGTCAATCAAAATCCTCCAGCACCACGCACACGTTGAACAGCGCCAACTACACCCTTCGCCCAGCTGAAGCGACCAGGATCAATGCCAATGGACCCCTCAGGAATCTCATTGGTGGTGGGGTCATGCCAGCAGCCATCTTCCGAGCTGACTGCACCGTACAGAGCCGTGTTCTGGTTACGGTCAATAGCCGCCCGCCATGCTCGGCAGACGATCGGGGAGTCGAGAAGAAGGTTCACTTCTTGGCTGTGGTAGAAGGACTGTGTGTCGAGGTTGCCGTTTCCTATTTGACGACGTTAGATCACTAACAACAGCATGGTCGCATCACAAAAACGCCTGATTGATGAGACCTACCCTGAATAGCCACCTTCTCATCGATAATCATCAACTTGATATGGCAGCTGCGCCGCTTGAATTTGTTGTGGATGGGCTTGGTTTGATCTTTGGCGACGTAATTGTAGATTCGAAGTCGGGAGCGTAGTTCATCGGTTTCCAGCGATTTGTACATCCGGTGCGCGATCATTTCATTTGTACCATTCTGGAACGGAAGTAGCTCCCCAGCATCATTGTAACCCAGACACAAATATGCAGTGACCGTCACGCCGCGAGTCTTGATAGCCTCCAACAGAGCTTGAACGATGGGTTCGGCGTTCATATTCGGAGTTTGAATGAAGATTGATTCTTGAGCATTGTGTATGGCGGCGAGAAAACTGCTGTTCTGAGGTGTATGGACGCTCGTGTGGTTCGGTGCTAGTATCGCTTCGTTAGTGACCAATTTCCTGCTAATAGCGCGCGATTAGCCTTACCTCCCCAAGGTTCTCGGTTGACTAAAGCCATTGGGAAAGGATCATGGGGCGGAAGAACAATATAAGGCTGCATCTGGAGCTCTTGATCGCGTTCGGACGCGTCACCCGTCGTATTCGGCTGGATCGTTGTATCTTGGTCGCGGTCAGTAATCTGCAATGAGGGTTGCGAGGGTTAACATACTCAAACGACGAGTGACAGCTTCAAGTTTGTTTTCACCGTCTCGAGGCTCAAGCAACCCATTCATTCTCTCTGCTTCGTGTTTTAGATTCGTATCATAGTGAGACTCCTGCACGGTGAGTTCAGGAAGTGGACCGGGTGCGGGTGCTGCATGGTCCAGCTCCACAGTCGACTGGCAGGGGATCGCAGCACCCGTGGCTGGCGAGGCGAGCATTGGCAGAGTGGGCTCCAAGGGGCGACCCCAAGAGATCAATGCCGTGTCGTAAAGACCATCGACGATGGGCCCCTCGACATGAATCATCATTTCCAGGTTATCATTGTCCTGGACGTTGCTGCTCTGTAGCAGCGCGATTCGACGATCAACGACCATAAATTTGGCATGGAATGTGCCAAACACTGGTCGGTGGTAATTAATGACCTGCAGGTCTATATTAGGGATCTCCTCAGACGAAGGGAGCTTCACCTTCCCGCCGCTGTACTTCTTCTCAGGTACGGGCAAATGATTCTCGAACAGCTGCTGCGGGTCACCCCGATCGTACACCATCTTCACAATCACCTTTTCGCCCCGTTCGCCTGCCCTTTTGGAGAGCTCACGAAATGCATTGGTAATGAGCGTGGACGCATCGGAGTGGATCCAGAAGTTAGTTGCCAGGAAGACCTCCTTGTCCGCACGCACGATGCAGTTCGCCATGTGCCGACACAAATCTGGTAAGGGAGCGATAATGGTCAAGGGTACGACACCATGACTTCCCATTAATGGCGGAGAGACGACGCCTGCCATCGGGTTCTTATCTATTGCACAGAGAGCATCGTGGTAGATCTTGCATCACAGTAGTCAGTATTCATCCCCAGCAAAGCTTATCGAGCTGACTGACCTGAAGGAAAAGCTTGCTTGGCTGGGAATTACCCCAGTTCCCGCACTCTGCCGCCTCTTGCAATTCATCTTTGTCGGTTAACAACTCCTTCGAGTCGGAATGGATTTTGGATTTGTGATCGTTGTAGAGGCGGTGAAAGACTTTTGGAGGTGACTGGGAGGGATCGCGTAACAGCTCGGATGTGACGGTCTGATCTTCATGGCAGAGCCTGTAAACACTGTCCGGTAGCATGGTGGTGCGAAACTGATTGGGACTTGTGGGCTGACGGAAAAACCAGATAACGGCGGTACTCAGACATATGGAGAAGAGGGCCCCGGATAGCTTAATATAGAGCAGTAAAGTGGATGAGGCACCGTCGTCCGGTCGCAGAAAGGCCGCCATAAATAATCACCGGCGCACCGGCAAGCTGTGACGTAAAAGTAGGAGTGCTAGTATTGTGATGCCTACGCGGCATGTCAGCAACTAATGTATGTGACCGAACCAAAACCTCTTTACCTAGGCAGTGTTCTAGCGCGATGATTCGCACGCTATCTTGGATAATCAACAGTGATAATATTTTTCTTAAGTCCATGGGAGATGCGCACACAAATTGCAGGGTTGATTTCACTGTCGCACATGGAAATGACGAAAAATGGAGCAGTATTGTCTTGCTGGGCTGAGCCACCACGTCATCGGCCCCAGTGCCAGATGGATCCATTCCACTTGTAAGCGGCTTGGCTTTGGAAACAAGCTCCAAGAAAGGGCGGGAACCCGGCAAACAACTTGCATAGGGCTGATTTGCGTCTGATGTAAGAAAGAGTCGAGGTTCTCGGAGAATATTGGTGCAGGTTAGTGCAGGTGCAGTGTAATTATCGTCGATGTAGTTGAGTGCAGTAGTTATAGTATGGTAGTATGGTGCAGCGGGGAAAGAAGTGGTACGGCAGAATGCTTCCTCCTTCCCTCCTCGCTTAGAAGATTCACTGCTTCTACCAAGTGGCTTACTCATACCTCAGAAAGTCAATTCCATCATTTCCCCATTTTCCCCTCACAATCCACCGGCCATCGTCACATCTTAACCTCGGGCTTAAGCTCCACTGCTCGGACTTCAACCCGAGCCCTTACTTTATCAATCAGTCAAAATGCGTTCTTCTCTGCAAGATCCCCCTCATCTCCCACTTCCCCCGCTTGTTCTTATCCATATCAAATTCTAAACCTCTGATCTTGATTGAAGCCATCACCATGTAGGTGCAGTCCATGATTGATCATCCAGGCGGGAAATCACTGACGAATATCCGGCGGCAGGGTCTACACTGCATCTTTTGCCTTCTTCGAGGCTCTGTGGGAGGTATGCTAACTCAGACCCCGATGAACACATGTCTCGCAGCATGAGCTGACTTGACAGGCTGGCGTCACTCATGTCTTCGTGAATCTGGGTTCTGATCATCCCTCAATCCTGGAAGCCATGGTAAAAGGCCAGAAGGAGAAGCCCAAGGAATTCCCTAAGATTGTAACATGTCCCAATGAGGTGAGTTGCTTCCTTATCGCCAGGTTATTGGCTTCAAGCGCCTCCGCACTAACCCCGCAATCCTCCGTTCTTGGCAGATGGTGGCTCTCTCCATGGCCGATGGATATGCGCGTCTTACTGGCAAGCCTCAATGTGTGATCGTTCACGTCGATGTGGGCACGCAGGGTCTTGCTGCAGCCATTCACAACGCTTCCTGTGGTCGTGCTCCGGTTCTGATCTTTGCCGGCCTATCTCCTTATACAATTGAGGGTGAGATGCGAGGTTCTCGTACCGAATATATCCACTGGATCCAAGATGTTCCGGACCAGAAGCAGATCGTCTCTCAGTACTGTCGTTATGCTGGAGAAATTCGGTCGGGTAAGAACATCAAGCAGATGGTGAACCGGGCTTTACAATTCGCCACAAGCGACCCTCAGGGTCCTGTCTACCTGGCCGGTGCTCGGGAAGTCATGGAGGAAGAAATTATCCCGTACTCTATCAACCAAAGCCAGTGGGTACGGGTTGCTCCACCAGCACTACCTTCAGAAGGAGTGGAGTTGATTGCAACTGAGCTTGCGGCTGCCAAAGAGCCATTGGCGATCGTAGGATACTCGGGCCGCAACCCCCAGGCAGTGAAGGAGTTGGTCACTCTAGCCGACAAATTCAAGGGCCTTCGCGTTCTGGATACTGGAGGCTGCGACATGTGCTTCCCAGGTGACCATCCGGCGTCTTTAGGAATGCGGTTTGGGATTCATGATGCGATAAAAACGGCAGATTTCATTCTCGTCGCCGACTGTGACGTACCATGGATCCCAACCATTTGCAAGCCTTCCGACACCGCCAAAATTGTCCACGTAGACGTGGACCCTCTCAAGCAGCAGATACCTGTGCACTACATCAACTCGAGCGCAACATACCGGGCGGAATCTGCGACCGCATTCAAGCAGATCAACGATTATATTGCGTCCAATTATCAGCTACAGCAATCTATCAACACAGCAGAGAACCAGGCGCGGGGCGAACGCCGCGAACAAGAATTCAGAAAGACGCGCAAGGCAATCGCCGATATGGCCGTGGTCCCAGCAGGCGGGGACCGTGCGCCATTGAACGCGTCGTATCTCATCTCCCAGCTCCGGGGAGGCTGTCCTGCTGACACCATCTGGGCGATCGAGTCTGTGACGCTGACTGGTATCGTCTCCGATCAAATCGCGGCAACTATTCCGAAGTCATGGATCAACTGCGGCGGCGGTGGTCTGGGTTGGTCTGGTGGCGGTGCTTTGGGCATCAAGCTCGCGACCGATCTCGAGCACGGAGGCAATAACAAGGGCAAGTTTGTCTGTCAGATCGTGGGCGACGGCACATACCTCTTCTCGGTGCCTGGCTCCGTGTACTGGGTGGCGCGCCGATACAACATCCCCATCCTAACGATTGTCTTGAACAACAAGGGCTGGAATGCCCCGCGGAGGAGTATGCTGTTGGTACACCCCAACGGCGACGGCTCCCGGGCCACCAACGAGGACCTCAACATCTCCTTCGCGCCCACTCCGGACTACCCTGGGATCGCGAAAGCGGCCTCAGGAGGTGAGTTCTGGGCGGCTCAGGCGTCCACGGTTGCGGAGCTCCGCCGCTTGCTGCCTGAGGCCATCAAGAGTGTACAGAATGGCACCACGGCTGTGTTGGAAGCGCAGCTGGATGGGACGGAGGGCAAGTACGTTGCGAAGCCAAGACTTTAAGCTCCTGGATTTTTAATCGTACGTTAGCAAGGAGGTCAAACATGGAGTCTCTACATTAAAGCAAAGAAAAACGATGAATCAAGATATTTTAGACATCGTCAGATTGCGCCTGTCGTGCTTAGTTCCGCAAAACAGCCGGATATTTCTAATGCTTCTGACTTTGACCAGGTATTTAAAGGTATCGCCTTGAGAGGATCAGACGCGCGCTAGAGCGATGACTACCAATTCGATATTCCCCTGTTATTTGCGAAAGCTTAACCCCTAACTTCCAAGAAGTAGATGTCAACTTCGCTTGTGCTACCCTAACATCTGCTACGAGTGTACGACTGGTGATATTCCCACATGGTTCAAGCAAGCAATCAAACAATGCATTACTCCTACTAGATGAGTAACCTAAGTAAGGAGTGTTCACAGTCTCAGCAAACCCGCCCCCACCCCTGTTTCAGCGCATGTTCCGCGCGCATTTTCAGCCTAAGATCAACCAACGAAACAATGAAGACACACGAAGAAAAGAAGCCAAGACCCAGAAGGAAGAATCCAGCAAAGCAACGACACAGACCAAATCAGTTGATGATCCATAACACAAGTTCAGACGGGAGCGTCGGAGTCCTTGAACTTGGAGAGCTTGAGAACGTTCTTGGCGTTGTCCCTGCCGACACGCAGGTAGCCATCGCGGCCGCCGAGGATCTTCTTGAGCTCGTCGGAGTTGTTGTCGAACCAGCCGCAGCCATTCTCCAGCCGCTCGTAGGGGTAGTCGACGCTGAACATGATGCGGTCGACGCCGATCTCCTCGGCCACGAAGCGCAGGGTGTTGGTGCTGAAGTGGCCGCTGGTGGTGACGTAGATGTTGTTCTTGAAGTAGTGCAGGACGTCGCGCTCGCACATGGTGTCGCCGTTCTTCTTGGCGAGGGGCCGCTCGACGTCGTTGATCCAGTGGTTGGCGCGCCAGAAGTCGAAGGGGATGCGCTCGCCGAGGTGGCCGAGGATCAGCTTGAGGTTGGGGAAGCGGTCGAAGACGCCGTTGGTGATGAGACCCATGACGTGGCGGCCGACGGCGTTGCAGAAGCTCTGCGGCGGGCCGACCAGGTACTTGCGGTTCTCGTAGTGCTCCTTGTAGTTGTCACCGGTGGGCGCGGCCGGGTGCAGGTAGATGGGCACGTCGAGCTCGACGGCCACGCGCCAGAACTCGTCATACTCGGGCTGGTCGTAGTACAGGCAGCGGCCGCGCTGGTTGGTGTGCTGCACGTCGTTCAGCAGGGCGCCGTGGAAGCCCAGCTCCTTGACGCAGCGCCGCAGCTCCTTGCCCGCCTGCGCCGGGTCGTGCATCGACAGCGCCGCGAACGCGCCCAGCCGGTCGCGGTGGTCCTTGATCTTGTCCGCGATGTAGTTGTTGACCTCGCGCGCGTGCGACTCCGCCTTCTCCCGCTCCCGGATCCCCTGGATCCCCGGCACCGTCAGCGACAGCACCGTGTACCCAATCCCGTTGTCCTCCGAGATCTTCAGCCGCTCGCCCGTGATCGACTTGATCTGCCGCAGGTACCGCTCCAGGTCGTCCGGCGCCACGTAGATCGCCGCCTGGTCGCGGCTCTGATCCGCCTCGGAGGGGATCTCGAAGGCTTCCTCGATGGTGACCTTTCCGCGCATTTTGGTGGGAGGCTTGGAGGACTTGCGGAGGAGATTGATGAAGGACAGAATGCTGGTGTTTTCCGTTGTGGGAATATTGAACAAAGTTGGAAACGTCGATGTGTTCGGGAGACACTGATGTCTTGAGTTTCTCGAGTCTATGCATGCTTCAAGGGTCATTATATAGATCGATTTGGGGATTTAACCATGGTAGACTTGACATGATGGCCCATGACGAAAAAGGCCGGCCCTCAATTCCATTCTCCAGCATTGCGGCTCGAAGAGCTCGGAGTTGAGCTTCTGGCTTGGAAGGAGAGGGGTCTGATGGTTCCAGATTCAATGTCGACTTTCGGTCGAGTCTTCCCAGGCCTTTCATCTTGCGGGGTCGAACTTTAGTGCATTTCTGAGAAGATGGATGGGCATTGAGGCGAAGAATGCATGTGATGGTGAGCGCGATGTGATGCTTGTCTTATGCTGGGTTGACTGATGTGGCTTTCGAGAGAGGGTAAGTCCTGTCCTGAGGGGGTAGAAGGAGGGGAAGTTGCCATGGATGTTATGCGGAGTTGGGGCTGCACTCCGCACGCTCCGCACGCAACATTGTCTCACAGACCGCGTCCCCGGTCTTGTTAATGCTTTGCGCATCATCTATCATGAAATATCCTCCCGATTGGTATCATTTCAGAATGCTCAAAGCGCACCTTTCGAGTATATGTTCTCAATCAATATCAGAGTATTGTGCTTGGTCAGCCTTACCTCTACTAGAATCAGGACATTAATTAGGACTTTCTAGAGAATAGATATAATTAAAACATAACACTGTATATAGCCATGGCTTCAGATGCCCTAGCTAATGATCGTATTGACATTCTGATATATTTGTTGTACTATAACCGACTCCCAGCTCGATGCTAATTTGTTGATGTTCTGGTCTGGATACTGAAGGTGATAAAAGGCTCTCCAGCTAAAGAGTAAGGCTGCAGGTTTGAATCAATATGAAATCGAGTAGTTGCTCGAAACGCGGTGCTTTGCCTTGTATAGAAAGAGCTGCTTATTGAGGTGCTTGATGAGGGTCTCAAAGACCCGAGGGTACAGGGCGCGTTGCTCGTTATGCAAATTAGGTATCTATAGTATTTTCTTCTGCCACTTCCCATCCCAGTACACCACGACCACCAGTTGTCATAATTCCTTCAAGTCATGCATTCTCCCTCTGCCTCTAACCTTATAGAGGTCCGCAAGCCGCAGATAGTCCGCTGGATCCTCATAAAATGTCGCCAGGCCCGATCGCTCCAATATCGCGCATTGCTCATACATGCATACACGAAGTTTTCTATGACAAACAAGATCATATTGTCATATTTGCGCAACATGGCTACTGTGCATTGAAGGTTCTCGGTTATAGTTCCTCATTTGACTCATTTGGCAGCAATATGATACCATGGGCACGGCACTGCACTGAACCATGGCTGATCGGATCTCCGATAAGCCTCGCTCCGATGCCGGCGATAGCCTTATCTAGGCGTGGGGCTGTCATACCGCCGATATGCACCATCACCACTTCTCAAATTCCCCCTCCAATTGTCGTCACGCTCTACCCTTGGGAGATCCCTGCTGGGAGATCCAGATTCGCAGGGTCCTGTTGAAGGGATCGCACATGATGCAATGATTCGTGTTTACCCCAGGTTTCTGCAGATGCGGGGAAAAGCATCAAATCCGTCACTATCGGAAATAACTCGATCATCGCAGCATGGTATTTGGATTACATACAGTACATACAACAGTACCCCGCCACGCCTTACTGATGACAGCATTCGCAATTCGACAGAATGATTTTACCATGCCTCCCAGAGTCAATGCAATTGATCCACTTGCTCCTCAGATATCACACTCACTCGCCAATCACAATTGCCAGGGGAAGCTGCTGTATCTATCCAGGTAGTCCTGCAGCGCAGATTGCTATCGTGGACAAATCGCCGTTGCAGTGCGCGACGCTTGCCGGCGGAACCGGTCCGCCCGAGCTTTTCTAAAGCGGAGCAAAAAGCGGACGGGCAGTCGTCGGAGTGTGACTCGATTTCCTTCCCTTCCCTTTATTCTCTCTTCTTTCCCACTCATCTTCCGGTGTTGCAACATCTCTTTCCCGTCACTCTATTCTTTCTGCACTTTTCTGACACAAAGTGCGAAACTTACAACAGTACAAATCAGTTACAGCCTATCCTTTCCAGCTACTAATTCGACCATGAGCCCCGCGGCCGTTGACTCGAGCTCGGCTTCCGCTGCCGGACCATTGACAGTCGACGCCATCCCGGCACTCAGAGCGAAGAGCGCAAAGATTCCCTTGGGTGTTGCGCCTGCGACCCATAGCGACCTCTTCAAGAGCGCAGTACGTCTGTTTCTTGGGTTATGCCGATGGCGCACGAAACTA
The DNA here is from genome assembly GCF_003184785.1 of Aspergillus japonicus CBS 114.51. Lineage (NCBI taxonomy): Eukaryota > Fungi > Ascomycota > Eurotiomycetes > Eurotiales > Aspergillaceae > Aspergillus > Aspergillus japonicus. Next base: position 94,804 of record NW_020291702.1, read on the forward strand.
ACCTCTTATCAGCACTGCTACACCAAGCCACAGGCCAAACGCTGGGATGGTTAGTACCAGCCACTATGTTCCTAGGACTTAATCCTGATTTGTTCCCAGATATTTTCTCCATCGAGGCAAAGGCTCGGAAGGTTCGTCCGTCAAACCCCATGGCCTGGTTGCTCACTTCGAAAGCTAATATGTACTCGTTGAATGTCTCTAGACCTCAACATTGAAGGGTGCGGCGCAGTATCTCAAGAATCCAGGCCTGATCTCCCTTGGCGGCGGGCTCCCCTCTCCGGAATATTTCCCCTTCGATGAACTCTCCGTGAAGGTTCCGACCCCTCCTGGCTTCTCTCCCGAAGAACGTAGCAAATCCGGCGCCCTTTTGACTGCAAAGAAGGGAGACACGCGTGACGGAACAAGTTTATACGGTGAGTATTAAACGACCATCTCCCTCTCGAGAAGCTTATTCAACGGCTGAGACTGTTTTCAACAGACTTGGAAGTTGCGCTTAACTACGGCCAGGCCACGGGATCCCCGCAATTGCTGCGGTTTGTCACGGAACACACAGAGGTATGTCGCTGACAGGCCAACCACACAGCAAGAAGCTTGGTTAACGACTGATTCTTGGCGACTAGCTTATTCACAACCCCCCCTACTCCGATTGGCAATGCTGTCTGACGCCTGGCGGTACCTTCGCCTGGGATGCTATTCTCCGCATTCTGTGCAACAGAGGTGACTACATCATGATGGAAGAATACACTTTCTCCAGTGCCAAGGAAACTGCGCTTCCTCTCGGCCTCAAGGTAGTCGGGATCAAGATGGACGAACAGGGTCTTCTACCCGAGGCACTTGACGAGACTCTCAGCAACTGGGATGAGGCGACTCGCGGTGGCCGCAAGCCTCGCGTACTCTATACTATCCCAACGGGACAAAACCCCACAGGTGCAACCCAGTGGGCTGACCGACGCAAGGCTGTGTACGAGGTCGCTCAGAAGCATGACATCTTCATTGTGGAAGACGAGCCATACTACTTCCTGCAGATGCAGCCTTACACCGGCGCCGACGGCACGCCCGCACCGCCCCCGGCCAATCACGCTGAGTTCATCAAGTCGCTTGTCCCTTCATATCTGAGCTTGGATACGGATGGCCGCGTTTGCCGGATTGAATCCTTCTCCAAGGTCCTTACTCCTGGCTCGCGTGCCGGATGGCTGGTTGCCCCGGAGCAGTTCATCGAGCGCTACATTCGTCACAGTGAGACTACTGCCCAGAACCCGAGCGGTATCTCGCAGATTCTCCTCTTCAAGCTTTTGGACGAGCATTGGGGCCATGCTGGGTACCTTGACTGGCTGATCAACCTTCGTATGCAATATACCGGTCGCAGGGATGCCTTGGTAGTTGCTTGTGAGAAGCACCTCCCACAGGAAATTGCTAGCTGGGTCGCACCCGCAGCGGGCATGTTTGTAAGTTCTCAGATATCCTACGAGTGGATTTCAAACTGACTTGTATTCTAGCACTGGATTGGCATTGATTGGCAAAAGCATCCCGGCCTTGCGGCAGGCAAGACCCGTAACCAGATCGAAGAAGAGATCTTCCTCGCTGCTGTCGACAACGAGGTCCTTGTCTCCAGGGGTAGCTGGTTCACGGCCACTGAAGTTGGCGGGGGTAAGATGTTCTTCCGTGCAACCTTCGCTGCCGCCAGTTTCGAGAACATTGATGAAGCCATCCGACGTTTCGGCAACGCCCTACGGGTGCAATTTGGTCTATAGATGCGTAACTTCTTTTTGATACCCTGGTTGGATAAGTACATATGAAAAGAGGTTTAGCATGTAGGCGACTGGGGGAAGGTACTCGGGTGCTCTGGGCACTTGACGTGCCATTATTTACGACCTTGGCTTCCTAATAATTTCCAAGTTAGAGCTAGACGGACATTTTAAATGCAATTGACCATCACTTCATGACTATTATTTGTATGTGCTGACTGCAGCACGATGTGGTCGGTCTGGATCTGAATTCGTAGCCCGAGCAGGAAGCATAACCGCGTAAAAACATTTTTCCGCCCCTGATCCACAAGTAGAACGATTGATTAGGAACTTTAATCGAACGTTGCTCAACCCTGATAACGCGTTACATGTCGGAAATCCGGTCCATGGTGAGATAATGGCGAGCTACTTTGACGATTTATAATCCTAGACTGAGTCTTACAGCTCTGATACCCCTAGTGTTTTCTTTTCCTCGCCTGTTTTCCTGTCATCTTTAGGCTTAATCTTGGACTCGTTATCCTTGCCCCTTTGTCAGCCAGCTGGATTGGTTTGCTAAGGAGCTACTTGTTGGTGAGTTCGACCCGAGCCTCCTGTGGAAGAGCATATACTCTATACGCTCTATTCGATCTGTCATGTCGGGATTTCCTTGACCTAGGTCAAGCACAATTCAAGCACCCTGTTATTGCTGTGTTCATATTCATCACGTGAACTATACAACCCCATGCCAGCAAGCTCCTCAGCTGGGATTTGAGTCTGTAAGGTTACTTTATCATAGATGAATAATCTATAGCTCGTCTTCAGTTGCAGGATGTTGCGATGTGTTGCTTCTTATGCCGTAGGTTCGGAATGCAGAACTAACTGGCTATAGATCAGCATATCACTGCACAGTGTGCCGAACTCAGCACAAACCCCTACGGTGTGCTTTGAGAGGCCCTTGCTTCCTACTTACTTTCAGCTCTTGGTGATTCTTCGATCTGATCGAATCTATTTGAACCTTCTACCTGTTTCTATCCAGCCCCTCACTGGCGAAAGCTGGGGATATCGATCAGCAGGCTGTTGTTCCAGTGCATTTATTCACTGTTGACATCTGGGCCGGAGCGGACTTTCTCACTTTGAAACCACGCTAACGCCTTTGGGACTAGCGCTCCCGTCTTCACATATCACGCGTGGCAGCCGCCGATATACAGGCATCTATCAACACAAAAGGAGTATCGACGACGGTGAGTACCTACATGTTTACAGACCGTTCTGTCAACCCTCAATTGCAATTTGAAATATTGATATGGATAGGGACTAACATGAACATAGTGTACATTCTTTCTGCCGATAAAATCGGCTGAGACTTGGGCGTGGAGCTTGAATTCGTGTCGCTACACTAAAAGACTTCGTCGTGCTGGTGTTGGAGATTTGACGACCGGGCACATACACCACCGACAGGCGATACAACTGCCTCTGGATCAGTCAATTGACTAAGCTACAAGGTGTGTGACTTCCAGGATGGATTTTATATCCCTCCTGGCTCGACTTCCTATGAGCCTACTTCCTTCTCATCTTCTTCCACCCTCTCTTCTTCCACCCTCTCTCTCGGCCATCAAACCCTCCTCTGTCATCAACCTCTCCATATGTCAAGTCCATCCTTGGGAATCATCATCGTTCATCTACATCACTTGATGAATCCATCCCACCCTACCTGTCCGTTCTGCTTCTCTGTTCTCTTGAACCAAACCCTCCATCCTTCATCTACCGGCATCGTGGATTGATCATGGCTGGGTCCAGGGTCTCAGAGCGACGTAGAGGCATCTACGGGTTTGCAGTCATCGTTCGTCATTTCGTTGAAGGCGTGCTAACACTCTCTGCCTATCTATAGAGCGTCGCCCGATCTCGCGCTAGAACTTCCAATAGAGGTTCAGCAGCCTCCTGTTGGACGATATCAGGGAAGGCACGAAAGCCAGGAAAAGAACGCAGGGGAGAACTCAGAGTCTGAGACTAGCTGTCAGTCTTCCATCGCAAACTAGCCTGTGGTGGTCAACTAACGAAATTGCAGTTCTACTAAGCGAGTCCAGTTCAGACTCAGAGGGTGAAAAGTACGTTCAGTCGCTATCGACTATTTGATCATAGCTAGACTTCAATACTAACCTGACGGGACCAGGGACCCAAAACCTTACGCGGTCAACCAGACTCCGCCACTAGATCCGCCCACCGAAGACGAGGAACAGAAAGCCTCGAGGCCTTTCAAGTGGTTCCACAAAAAGCAAAAAGGTTCGAAGGACTCAAAGGCCTCGAAGAGTTCGACGGGGTCTGTAAGTACAGGGACTCGCAGCCATCGGAAGTCCAGCTCTGGAGAGCAGACTGGCGTCTCACGGAAGGATAAGCCATCAAAAAACTCCAAGAAACTTCCACTCATTGAGCGCCTTGCACTTGGAGACGCCAAATTACGAATTCAAGAAGCGCAGGCGATCTCGACCCAGGACTTCCAGCCCGCAGACGATTATCCTCCCGAAAACAGTGCCCCGAAGCGACCATCTCTTAGGAAGTTTCTCCACATCCATTCGAGGAAAAGCCAAGGTGACGGCGTCACTATCGAAGAAGAGCATTTGACGTCGGCAGAAGAGTACTTGTTGTCGAATGATCCACTGTTCTCCGGGCAAAGCACATCCGGAAGCACAAGTCAGACACCAAGTAAATCGCATTCCCGTGACTCTAGCGGTGGGCCTGCGATTCGGTGCTTGCTCTGTCCTGAGATCGTTCGGCCAGCAGGAGACCCACACTGCCCGAAACCTCAGGCACCCATCGAACGTGCTCCAACACCACCAAGGAGTCCGTCGTCTGATCACATTATCTCGCTCACCTCCATCTTGTCAAGTTCAGTCTCTCAATCTACTTCCACACCGCCGAAAACCCCTCATTCTACTTCTACTCCGCACCCTATCTCAGAGAGCAGACTTGACACATCTGGTGACGCATCTTCATTTGACGAGTCTCTTGCCCCAGCACCGCTCCGAATCACCCCAAAGAATAGAAACGACACTCCCGCGCCCCAGTCCCCCCTCGACAAAATGGATCCACCGCGTGTCTCTCGTCTTCTCGACCCCGCCATGGCGGCTATCACCAAGCACAAAGCTGAAGCTATAAAGCTCGCTCGCGAGCAGAGCTCTGCAGTCCAAGAGATGTGCCGCAGAGCAAAATCTGATGTTCCTGCTTACGAGTTCGAAGAGTTGATCGGCAAAGGTTCATATGGTCGAGTTTACAAAGGTCACCAGCTTCCCTCCCGCAAGCTCGTCGCGATCAAGGTCTTGGACATCGACTCCATCGACTACAAATCTCTGCGGGACTTTCGAGACGAGTCAATCAACGATTTCATCCGTGAGGCGAAAGTGATGAAGCAGGTCAAAGACTCTGGCGCGAAGAACATTAACGAACTCATCGAGGCGATCTCCATTCACTCGCAGCTGTGGCTGGTTTGCGAATATTGCCCTGGTGGCAGTGTTAGGACCCTGGTAAGTTTCTGTCAGTTCTTACTCGGTCTGATGCTCTGCCATCATCACTTCGTCTCGTCTCTCTTCCATATATCCTATTATTGGTTGCAAACTAATCAGTGACAATTTTTCTCTTAGATGCGAGCCACCAACGATCGCTTGGAAGAAAAATTCATTATCCCTATTGCACGTGAACTGGCTGCTGGTCTCCGTGCCATCCACAATGCGGGCATCATTCATCGAGACATCAAAGGTATGAGATCACTAGGATCAAACCTCCTTCCGAGACACTACTAACACTCCTCCTCTAGCCGCAAACGTCCTGATCCACGAAGAAGGGAAACTCCAGATCTGCGACTTTGGTGTTGCCGGCGTCCTTCAGTCTCAGTTGGACAAACGCTCGACCTGGATCGGAACCCCTCATTGGATGCCACCCGAGATGTTCTCGACCCGCGGTGAAGCTCATCAGTACGGAAGTGAGGTAAGTGACACGTGTTCCGCATAGACAGTATCGTTGTTGACCGATCTAGATCGATGTCTGGGCGTACGGATGCACGATTTTCGAAATCGCTACGGGCAATCCTCCCAATTCGAACCTCCGAGAACGCATGCAGATCGGGAGGCAACTGAACCGTAGCACCCCCAAACTAGACAATTCGAAATACAGCGACGGCCTGAAGAGTCTCGTGTCCTTTGCGCTGGAATCGAACCCCGTCTCTCGACCTGCGATGGCAGACATTCTGAACCACTCCTACATTACTGATACCGAGGAAAGCCACCCTACTTCGTCCCTAAGTGAGCTTGTCCGCATGTACTATCAGTGGTCTCAGCGGGGTGGACAACGCATCTCCCTGTTCCATCCTGGCGGTGCCGCGGCTGCAGAGATGCCGGATACCGAGCCTAGTGAGGAGGACTGGAATTTCAGTACCACTGATGGCTTTGAGCGTCGCTTCTCTGTCATCGACCTCGATCAGCTGGCGGCCTCTATCGCTGAATTAGAGGCAGAAATAAGCCCGACCACGAAACCTCAATCCATGCCAGACATCCCTGATGAAACAACCGATCAGGAAATGACAGTTGAAGATAAGGCGAACTTCGATGAGCGGGTTCGTCGAGGTGCTGAAGCGATGGAAGGCCTTTTCAATGAAGAAAAGCCAAGCTACACTTACGAAACAAAGAACGACTTCGTCCCTATTGAACCTAAAGCCCCCGCATCCGACCTCCCCTTGCGCACAGACACCGATCGCTCTTCCGTCACCTCTACATTCATCGACATCGACATCGGATCCTTTGACTCGTCGCATTATGCGGCTGGAGCTTCATCTGCACAGCCCTTCCAGCTCGCAGACGCCGATACTATTCGCGCCAATAGATCCAGCGGTCGTCAACAGCGCAACTCCACCGATGGTCGCTCTCGATCTTCGAGTAGCGGCGTAAGCAGCACCCGTGACGCGGATGATGTGCCATTCCAGCCATCAACCGGCCCACGACCTCCTACCATGGATTGGAAGTTCCCTGTCTTCATGCAGCCTGCGACTGAGGAGGAGCCCGAGCCCGAGCCCGAGCCCGAGCCCGCGCAGGCGCCGAAGCCAGCTGAGCTAGACACCTCAGAGAAGCGCGCTACAATGGAGTGGACATTCCCAGTGATGACTGCTCCCGCCGACAATGAATCCATGAGCCACGAAAGCGATGCCGACGTGAGTCGCAACAACACTCTGAAAGCGCCGATCATGAGTCTGCAGACCTCGGACACCATTCGACGCTCGAGCATCGGCGAGCCTGGTGACTCACGGCCTTCCACCTCGCGATCCATCGATTCCAACGTGTCTGCGAGCTCCGAAACCGATTACGATCCATTCCGCTTCGACCGTCCCTCCACCCCGCCTAGCGTGCCAGCGGCTGCTGCGCCAAAGACTTTTGACGAGTCGGACTTCCCTACAATGTCATTCGACGAAGACGAAGAAACGAATGTCCTTGATGGACCTGGGCCTGATGAAGAAGAATCGGCTTCTGCCTGGCACAACAGTTCCGAGCAGCAGCACTCGCACTCCGAGCCATTCCCCACCGCCATCCCCGTCAAAGACCTCGAGCTGGCCCCCTTCCCCTCTGCCACCGACTCCCCCACCTCCGAGCCTCTCCCCACCGCCAGACGCAACCTTCCCATCGTGTCCACCGAAGACACCGATCCCGTTCGTTTCCCGGACGTTCCGCTCCCCCGCCTTGATGCCCTGACGGAGGGTGTCGGTGAGCACGCCATCAAAGAGGAGTTGGACCGGATGCTCGACGGCTTCCTGCTTGCTCTCAACGCCACCGGACGCGCAATCTCCCAGACCACGGTGGGGCCTGAGGCGGATGTCAATTCTGACAAGGGCTCTACCCCAGAGCATTCCGAGTGAGGGACATCATGCAGAAGGGGACCTCGAAACACAACGAGACACAACCCCGCAAAACCAATATCGAATCTTTTTTCCATTTATTTCCGTATTTGAAGTTACAAAAATAAAATCAACAGGTGGTGCATTGGAGAAAACCCGTTCTTTTTGGAACCGTATGCCAAAAGTCCAAGTATGCTGGCTCATGCATGGATTTGACGCGACGCGACGGACTGAGAATGATGGAAAACTCATGATTTTCACGAAAGAATGATCTTGCATTTTGCATTTGCGGTGCCTGTACCTGTACTTATAGAGAGAATGCAATTCACACGTGATATCCTATTCCTTGCTGGTATTGATAGTGTGAGTGTAGGATCCTGATCTCGGTAGAGAGGCTGCATAGCACTAAGATCATAGATAAGACCTTGTTGATCCGACTTGATGAGAGAGAGAGAGAGATATCTTGATTATTCTGGACTAGAGTATTTGCAGGAAATCGATGCAGTCAAACCCATTTGTATCAAAGATGTGGCTTTATTTCGAAACCATAGGGCCATCTTTCTGTGTCGGGTGTGTGGATGATGATGCCCCTGCGATAACGGGGACTCGAACTGGGTTTCCCGAGCCGAGCAAAAAAAAAAAAAGAGAAATCAGTAGTAGTAACCAGCAGTAACATTAGGCGCTTTTTCCCTTAGGGTTGCTGCAAGAGCCTCACTACAGGCATTAAAGATATTCTGCTGCTCGGCGATCCATCTCCCGGTCGTACGCTCCAACTCCTTGATCTTGGCCACAGCGTCCAAGTCGCCAAGATCTTTATAGTCCTTGATTTTCGAGCCCTCGATCTCGCTCTTCACATTCAATCGCCAATACTTCCTGTTCTGGACCTTTGGAGCAAAGGCGTCTACAAGTAAGCGGAAAAGCAGGTGGTTACATGAGGGTTACATTAGCGCAATGGGCTGGACGTTGGCCATCATGGTCGCCCCCCAACAACGATAACAGTGAATGCTACTGTCGCCTCTCCTTTCAGGCCCTCCCAGACAATCTTGCTCGGCCGGGTTGACCCCATCAGAAGGAGCGGGTTCAATCTTCTCCAGCTCACCCATGTTTGCCATACCGGCACACGGCGGAGCTGGCCTGGGATTTCCCACGGTTGCTGACAGGTGAAGGTTGTTCTGCCGCAACGATCCTGCGACGTCCATGTCCACCATAGTCACCTTCAAGGCTGCGGATAGATGGCGTGGCTGCATGCAGATAGCGACCCCATATCCAAAGGACATGGTCGAATAATTCTTCAGATCCTCATCCACCACTTCAGCTTCGAGGAAGTCGCGGTTGGGGGGTCTTTCGCTCCTTGATAATCATCGTTTCTTTTTTTTTTTTTTTTTGAGCCATCGCGAATTCCATTGCCAAACTTTGTTCTCGCTCTTTCCAAATGTGCTTTCTGGTTGTGACGCTCGAGACGCCGTGGGCCGACTCATCTCTCCCGGTGCCACCAGGTCAGGCTTGCTGGATTCGGTAACTCGAAGAATCATCTCTGGAGTTATAACGATGCACGATGCGAATATACGACGCCATCTGGCCGCTTCTTCATTGCTGTAAAAGGTAAAAGGCCCAGTCTCAGGTTCGCAGCTCACACGTAGCATGTCAATGATAAGGCTCCAAGAAGCTGTCTCAAGGAGGCTGTGATGGTTTCCTCCCATCAGATGCTTACGGGGATATCTTCATCTATTCCTATTTCTAGCATCCAGAAAGCCTTCGCAAGGGTTGATTGTATCTAGTAGCTTTCTGCTAAACACAAGTTTAAAGATCTACATCAGCAGAGGAGACAGGGCTGATACAGATATCGCCTTTACTGCTGCTACTTACTAAGCCAGACACTATAGACCCTGCCGCATCATCCTCAAGCACATACGACCACAGGGTGTGGAAGATAGGGTTTCCCCTCCGCTCAGCCGTCCTCAAGCCACACTGATAAACGTGGCCAGAAGATCAATGAGCCCCGAGCGTGTTGCTGTTTTATGGGTGACAGGCGCTAAATTATGGGTGAGCATAGGTGAGATGGGTGAGAATTCGGTGAGAATTTGGTGAGAATATCACCTTCCGGCGTGAGTGGGGGTGAGAAAGAGTGAGCTACAGAATGCTAAGTTTTCTTCATCCTTGATATAAAAAGAAGGGGCTTCTACAAATTCTTTTTGTTGTTCTTTAGTCCCCGACTTCACTTTTCTTCACGTGACCACGACTGTGTCTATGGAAACGTGGCCAAGCCAAGCAGGGTAGCCGGGTATGATCGTCTCAGGAAATCCGACAACAGCGGCTTCCTGTCTCCCTGCTTCGCGAATCCACTGACAGACAAGCTTTGTAGAGTCCGCCTTATGTAGGAAGCAGGGTGCGATTTGTGCGGCGGCGAGCCCATTCTTAAATCGTCGATTTGTCGCTGTGGTTGGCTCAACTGGTATTATGAATCATGGTGGCTTAATCGGCGCGAAATCCGACGAAAGGAATTGATGCAGAATCTTTGATAAGCAAGGCTGCAAAAGATCTAGATAATCCCTTTCCGTATGGGCAGGAAGCGCTGTCAAAGATCTAGGTGGTGGCTCTTGTTGCATCATTGATCAAGAAATACTAAGTTCCAGCCCTGTAGCCGCGCTTGTCCCAACCAGGGTTCACTTACCACCAAAGATACCTCGAATTAAGCTATCCTTCTGCCAGTAAGTGCAGAATTGTGGACGGGGTACGGCAGACGATTGCGGCCATCGGGCAAATGAGTTTTTACTTGGTGTTTTACCGGTAGAATTAATTTATCTCCTAGATAGGCTATTTAAGCAAGTATTTATATATATATAAAGCTTTTTAACTTACTTAGCTTTATCTTGCAGCTACTAGTTCTAAGTACTATAAAAAGGTGTAAGTCTTATCCAGGGTACTGTATACAGGTATTTTATACAGCTGAAATATATAAAAATAACTAAAAATTAAATATATTTTAATTAATTTTAATAATTTTATCCGGAATAGTAATTACAGGGATCTTTTTAATATCTTTTTTTTTATAGAAGAGGGCCGGCAGATAGGAATTAAAATAATTTTTTTTTTTTTCTTTTTCTTCTTCTTTTTTTTAAATCCTAGTAAAATTAGATTTATACAGGCTTTTAGAGCAGGTAATCCCCTTTTAATAATAGAAGTAGAGGAATTAGCTGGTTATATAGCCCCCTATACTAAATTTTAAATAAAGTAATAAAATTTTATATTCAGCTATTTATAATTAGTATATACTTTATTAAATATACTAGATAAGTAGTAGTATTCTAAAAAAATACTGGTATTACTAATACAGCAGCTAGTATAAGCCTTAAACAGATAATTTTCTAAAAACTAGATTAGCAGAGTATTAATATAAAACAGCTAATATAAAATAATCTAATAAGCTTAGATCTAGCTGTATTAAAACTTAATATTATATATTTTATATAAAATAAGTAAGGTCTTTTCTATACTAGTATAGATATATAAAATAAATATTTTTAAATTACTATAAAAAATTACTGGATTGTAGTCCTCTAGAAGTCTAGTATACAACTAGTCCTAGTATCTCTACAGATTTAGAGGTATATATATTCTAAAAAAAGTATAGTTGGGGGGGGGGGCGGGTAGTACAGTATAAAATAAAATAGAAAATATTATTATTATTATTATTATTATTTCTATTACTTATATAATATTAGTTAGCACTATTTTTATTAATTTTTATTATTTTTTTTTATCTAAAATAAAATAAAAATTAGAAAATTAAGCTTAGCTATTATTTTTTTACTTTTTAATATATATAAAGATATTTTGGAGGGGGGGGGGCGGTTAGTAATAGTAGTAGTAGTAATTATTATAAAAAAAAAAAAAAAAAAAAAAAAAAAAGAAAAGTCTAGAAAAAGCCTACTAAAAATTATAATATAAAAAAGATTTAAGTATATAAAAAACTATACTGTATAAAAAACTAAGTATTATTTTTTAAATATATATACTTATAAATTAAATAAAATTTTATATTCTGCTGCCCTATTCTTATCCTTTGCCTTTAATATATATTTCTACTTTATATAATAAGATGGTAAGGGTAAGGCAGAAAGTAAGTATTTTTATATATTACTTATCTAATAGTACTAAAATTTTTAAAATTCTATAGTCTTTAAATCTGTAGTTTCTGGTTGTATAAAGAATTTTTTAAACAATTTCTTCTTAATTTTTAAAGGTATAGATAGTTCTATTTTAATTTTAATCTTTTTTTTTAACAAAAGGTATATGCGTACAGCACTTAATAATAAAAAAAATCTAATAGACTTAACTTATTAATATATAAAACTAAGTTTTTAAAAAATTACCTGTTTTTTATATAGTATTAATCTTTAGACTTAAGAAAACAGGCTTTTTTCTAAGTAGACTTATTACTAGTTAAAACTTATTATCTTTTTATTATATATATTATTACCCCTAGTATAGGCAGGGAAAAAGATCTTTAAATATTAAGTCTATTATAAAAAGTATTATATAGTTGGAAATATAAATTTAGATTTGTTTTAAAAAATAAAATTATTAGTATTATATAAAGCTTTATTTAGATATAATAATAAATCTAGATATTATAGCTTAGTTAAAGATATATTACCAGTCTCTAGATCTTTATAAAATTAAAAATAAAAATTAATAATTGTTTAAAAAGATCTTTACTGGTTTTTATATTATATAAAAGCAGATTAATAAATACCCTTACCTTTTATATAAGTAAAGAACTGGAAGAAATTAAAAAAGCTTAAAATACTTATTAATAATATTTTTTTAAAAAAATCAGCTGTTAAATTAATTAAATTAATACTTTTTAAAAACAGATTTTAGGCCTGGTAAATAGAGTATTATATAAAAATATTTAAATAAGCTCTGCCGGTAGCTGAGCAGAATTTTATTTAAAAAAATTAAAAAAATATTTTAATTTTAATATTACTTTATTATATAAGTAGAATAAGTAGACTAATATTATAAACTTTAAAATTATAGTATAGTATAGTAAATAAATAATATTATACTAAACAGGGGCCCCTAGTTAATTATTTTTACTTTTATTTATTTTACTAATTAAAAGTACCAACAGGTTGTACAGACAGCTTTAAATTAAAAATAGTATATAATTAAGTATATACTAAGATCTGTTTATATAGCTAAAAATAGACTGTATAAAAAGGGGCTTTTTTTTTATAAAAAAAAACTAGTAGTAGCTTTTTAGAGTTAAATCTAATTCTTTAAAATTATATATAATACTATTATAAAGTTTTTGTAGATAAATATTTATTAATATTCCAGTTTTATATATACTATAATTTTTACTAGAGTATTTTTTTATATACAGTAAAGCTATACTTTATATTTTATAAATAATTATAGTTTATAAATAGTTTGCTATTAACTACCTAAGGTTACTTTAGCTGCTTCTGTATAAAATACTTATTCTAAATTTAAGTATAAAAAAAAATCTAACTTTAAAGGCAAAGTATATAAACAGTATATAAAGCTATCTAATCTGATTTAGAAAATATAGAAAAAAAACCAGTCTTTTAAAAAGTTATAAAGTAGTTCTAATACTAATTAGCTATAATATTTAAATATAAAACTAGTATATAAATTTTCTACTAAATAATAAGTACTTTACTTAACTATATTTACTAAAATTTAATTTTTTAATTTATAGTACTAGTTTTATAAATATAATACTCTTCTGGTATAATCTAAAACTTATATATTTAATAAAGTTTATAATAAGCTTTATTAAATATAATAGTTTCTATTCTATAGTCTAATTAAATTTTACTGTATATACTTTTATATAGTTATATAGTATTAAAATATTAGTAAAAAATATTAACTGCTGTATATACTGTAATACCAGTATATATTTAAATAATATAATAAAAGTAAATATTAATTATAGTATAGATTTTAATACTATACAGCTGCAGCTTTATATAACTATTAATTAACTATAGAAAATTAGGGCTAGAAATAATATATAAGTCTTATTATTACTAGAGATTATATTTTCTTTATTTTATAGCAGTAAAAATAATTATATAGTAGATATTAAATAACTAGTTACTAAACTCTAAATAATTAACTATAGCTCTTAAAAATATATATAAATATAAACTATAGTATAACTAGATTCTGGCTGTATATATAAAAATAAAAAAACTACCGGCTATATTTTTAAATAGTTTTTTTATTATATTTTTTAAAAAGTACTTTAGTAGCTTTATCTGTCTGGAGTTGCTGCTCTGATAAATTATCTATTTAGTATATAAATTCTAGTATTATATAAATATATTACAAAGTCTATTCTAAAATAGTATAACTGTTAGTTTAAAAAGTTTAAAGTAGCTTAGATTTAGAAAAAGCCTGTTAAAAAAACAGTTTTTAGATTTTTTTTATAGAGTTAAATTAGTTGTAGCTGTATAGTCTTGTTTTTAAATACTCTAAGAACTTAGTTAACTTTTAATTATATATTCTGCAATCTAAATGGAGTGTTTTTTTTAAAGAACAGAGGCAATAGCTGTAGTAGATTTACCCTATTAATAAAAAAAATAATCTCAGCCTTAAAAGACTTAAGATCAATATATAGAGGTATATTAATAGAATAAGAAAAAATATATATATATAAGAAGAATAAAGCTTTATATAGTTGTTATCTGGGAAGCGGTAAGGCCTGCGGTAAAGTGACTTAGCAGATGAAATCTATTTACCCGATGGCCGCAATAGTCCGCCGTAGACGGGGGGTTAAAGTTTTGTTGGCTTTGATAAGCTCGGCCAATACTCAACTGTAGCCTTGCTAAGTAAACACAACCAATGCAACACCACACAAGACTCGGCACGTATAATCTTCATTTTATTTAGCTGTGAGATTGACTTAGCTACTGCTTAGTATTGTTTCAGTAGCATAACATGCATTCTGGTTCTATGAGAAGAACACTTCTCGGGTGGGTATTCTGTCCGCATGACTATTAGTTAGTGTACCTTGCAAATATGAACGTGATAATATAATTTCGAATTAATCGCGGATTGATGTACTATAAGTTTCGATAACATCCAGTATTGTTCATTTTGATGTTTCGAATTTGTTGCTAGTTCAATCGAAATGCATTGCTCTCCAAGCATGAAGTCTGGTTTTTTAGCCACCTTATTGTGGGCTGCAAGGGCTACCAGACGGCAAGCTCGTCTCTCTTACTTCTTACCCTTTACACACGAATTGGATCTATCCTACTTTATAAAGTGCCACATAGATCAGTAATAACGCTTCAAGGGCGCCATAGATGTGTGTAGGTACTAGGAATAGCCTCGAAAGTTCCCACATACGTTCAACGTGCCGCTGGTAAGCAGAAAGACAACCTTAAGTCTCCGCAAACTTTGACCTCGATCTCAATCTGGCCCCATACACATAAAGTGCGGACACCCCTAGCACCCCTCCACAAGAAAGACCACCCAAGAGTGAAACACCTCCAGCAATCCCAAGCCGGTCGAAGAGCGGCCGAGCATAGATTACCGCGCCAGCAGCCCAAGCCGATCGGAAGAAGTCATTGGCCGCGAAAAGGCTTGCCGCATACCGGGGATAAGACAGCGGAAGATACGTGAAAATCCCTGTTCGGTCTTAGTAGGACGCGCCGAATGACGGGCATATTGCGATAGTGTACCTACCTTGGAAGAGGATAAAGCCACCTGTGCTGAACAGTGCGACGCCAGCCATGGAAACAACCCAGTGGATACTTTGTCGGCTTGACCAGGCAAATAGGAATAGCCCTATTGGTTGTAGAAACGAGGCGAATATTGCCGGGATGAGACACTGCTCTGGGGGACTAAGTCCGTTCTTCTTGACTCGAGGTTCCTTCGTCCGGCGTTAGTCCTTGTCGCTTGGGATCGATGTACCTTCAGCTGAGATCAGAAAATGAGAATGGGGAGTTACCCAATGCCAGTAGACGTAAATCAAATAAATTAAAGTCCCGGCTAAACACGCAACAACGATCGATAAAAAGGCGGTACCCGTCAGGCCGAGATCGAATCCATACATATCTGTATAGACAAGCGGAAAAGCCTCGAAGAAGCTGTAGTAGACACCGTAGCTATAGGAGCTATAGAGATTGGTGAAAAACACGGCGGGATCCAATATCGTGATTTGTAGGGGCCGGATCAAAGCGTGCGCGACAATATGGCGTGGGGATAGACTAGCTTCATCGATTTCGGACTGAGAGACATATCGCTGGTCTTTAAACACCTTGCGGACTCGTTGGGCCCGACGTAACAGAATTGTGGAGGCAGATGTCTCTGGGAAGGCGACAAACATAACCACAAATGTAAGGAGAGCCATCCATAAGATCTCCCATAAGGGCAAGCGCCAATCGCCGCGGGCATCAACTGCAAAGCCAGAGATGATAGGACCTAATGCAGGCGCGCAGAATGTAGCGCCTACCCACGCCGTGTAACCATAAGGCATTTTCGACCACGAGTACATATCCTGGAGTGTCGCGCCCCCCGTGGCGAGACATGGGGAACCCAAAAAGCCTGTTAGAAATCGCAAGACAAGGAAAGCAGGAAAGCTCCGGGTGAGAGCAGTCGGCACAGCCATCAGGACATAGAGAAATAAAGTAATCATGTAGGGCGCGTTCCTTCCAATTCGGGGGATTTCAGATATTGGCGAAAAGATGAGAGGACCAATGCCGTACCCAAGTATATAGAGCGAGAGGCCCAGGGTGGAGAGTGTATGGTCAAGATTGTACTCCTCCATCACGCCGTCCACGCTTGGTGTGTAAATGGCAGAGGCGCAATACACCGTAAACGTATACAGCCATAGCACGGCTGTCACGATGGACTTTTTGAAGGAACTCCAGTTCTGAGGATTGTCGACATCCTTCTCATCGTACCAATCCACAAGAAATATGTCCTTTCCATCCGACCGCCGCCCTTCATTGACAGGGCCACCTTGAGGTGTAAGCGCTTGCGAGTGTGGCCGTTCGTACTTGCTTCCAGGACCTGGCACCAGCCTTTGATGCTCACTTTGGGATCTAGGTACATGTACCAGACCACTGGATACGGAGACTTTCTCCTCGGTACACGGATGCGCGAAGCCCGCTCGCTCTTCGGGATACAAGAAGCACCGCTTGCCAGTAGCAAAACGGACAAGCTGTCCCAGCGAGCTATCGCGAAGCAGATCCATCCCACACCTAAGCCAAGGGAATCGCGCGCGGAAGAATAATCACCGAAAGGCTTGCGGAATGAATGCACTTTAAGTAGATTTGAGACCTCCAGAATTCTTCCATGGACGCCACTGGACTTCGTTGTAGATGCGGGTGAGATTCGGACAAGCCGCCCAAGCCCTAACATGGGCCACTTGAAGTCTTCTTCAAGATACTACTATGTACCATGTAGTTGTCCCACTTCCTGGAAGGCAATGGTTCCGTCGGGCGAGACTCGGGCGAGTTCCAACCCGGTTACGTAATCAAAAATGCCACCTCGTTGGTACATAAGGTAGTTAACTACCTAGTAGTTATCGTGCATGACCATCTTCAAACCGTCCAACGGGTCAGTCTCGGGTGAGCCATGAATTACCTATTAACTACGGAGTAGTAACAAACTTAGTTTATACCTAAATATCTGCGGCCATGGCGACACGTCCCGAGAGGGTCCGCAGGACACAAAGAGCTCCGAAAAGCTGTTTTTTCTGCTCCCGACGCAAGACCAAATGCGACAAATCGATTCCTTGCCGGCCCTGCCGATCGCGAGGACAGGCTAATGAATGCTTTGTTGAAACAGTAGAGGTGAAAGGGCAGGTAGTGACGTAAGTTTCCTTCCGACGTAGACTTGGAAGTTAAGTTAGTTGCACGCTGACGACTCAATTAAGATCTGATCAAACGCCAACTACTCAGCCCAGCTACTCAGAATTATTAGACGAAAATGCCCGTCTCCGATCGCTTGCACTGCAGGGGTCATCTAAGATCGCTCGTCCCATTTCATCATTGGCTTTGATAGACCAGGAAGAGCAGGAGCTCTATCTTTGCCTCCGAACCCATTATCGGCCTGCGGGTATTGCAAGTGCGTCGGAGGTCATCTACCCATCCGATGAATCTTGTCGTATTCTCTTCTCCCAGGCTGCAAAGTGGGCCTGGCTTCACTCGGCCGTCTCTCCCGCCACTCTCGAGCAACAAGGGCTTCGAGATAAACCAAACCAATTATGCAGAGAATCGCCAACTACCTCGGACGCGTCGTGGTTAGCTCTGTATTTCAGCCATCTTACTGTTCGCAATCCTGACCTGGTTCTGCATGGAGTTTTGTGCTAATGATTCCCTGACAGATAGGGATCGCATATGCAGATGAGATATCTCTTGGGGAATGTGGTATCTCTAAAGGTTTGTAGATCTTCTCTGCTCTGGATGAACCCGCCTTACCTTTTTTTCCATGACAGAGAGGGTTGCTTTCTTACGAGAAAATTGGTACGACGCTGCTTTGTATTTCCTCCACCAAGCGGACTTTCTCCGTCTATTGGATGTCCGAAACATCCAGACAATCTCAATTCTCGGAACCGTGTTCTCAAACTTTGGTGACCTGAATCTATACTACAATCTGCTGGGATGTGCAGTCCGGATTGGCGAAAGCCTCGGGATCAATAATGACTACACCCATCATACAGGGATTCTCCCGGATCTTGAATCTCAGCGGTCTCTATGGTGGTCTCTGGTCATTCTGGACTGGCTAAACATTCCATTAGGCCAACCTTGCATTCGTGAAAACGATTTCCTGGTCGAGATGCCTTTCATCTCTGAAACACAGTCCGATTGGGACTCCACCAACTACCAAGCCAACATGTGCAAAGTGGCTCTGGTGCTGTATAGGTTCCAAACAGCCATCTGCGCCTCAATGGACTGGGAAACTGTCGAAAATGCGGTCATCGTGGCTGATGAGAAGCTCGTTAATCTGAAGGCAGAACTGAGCTCGTGTACTGAGTCAGGGGGCCTCGAGAACACATACGTGGGTACAGATACGTCAGACGCCTCCGATTGTATTGGCTCTATCCAGCGACGAAGTCTGCTGCTGATACTGTTCTACTACCGCATCCTGATCAACCGCACACTTATCCACCAGACACCATCGACGAGAGCGAAGAAAGTTTCGTTTTCAAGATGCTCCGAGTCCGCTCATAATATACTCAAATTATGCACAGATTTGGGTACCAAGGGCCATTTGGTGGCTTCGTGGTACGGGCGTCTGGATTCCATTCCTCTTAGTCCATTTCATCTGACTGTATGTAGGTCAATGTTGTTACCTCTATACTCGGCAGCGAATGTTTTGGTCGTATACGGGTCTCGGTGTCGTTGTGAACCAGGCCATGATCACATGGCGGATGTTGCCGCTGCCGTTCAGATATTTGACTCTTTGTCGCACAAAAGTGCTTTTGGTGAGTATGCTGCTAGAAGGTTGAAGGAGATCATCAACAATGCAGCTCCAGTGTAGTTAAGGTCAATTTATGCCTTTTCAACACTATGATATCAGATATTGAAGTTTTGCATAAGTCTCGTGACTAGCACATACGACCACAGGGTGTGGAAAACAGGGCTTCCCGTCCGCTCAGCCGTACTTAAGCCACACGCCGGGAGGTTAGTAGTTGGGTGGGTGACCACCAGCGAATCCCTTCTGTTGTATGTTTTTGCTCTCCCTCCTTTTTTTTTCTTGTTAGGTTTAGTGCCCCCAAAACCCCATATGAAGAGCTAATAGAATGGTGTACGCCTAGTCACAAAACAACACTACACCGGGAGGAACTCGAGTATTGCCCCCCAAGGATTCATCATGTACTTAGTCTTCCTCTCTTTCCCTTATGGAGCCTATTAGTTCACGTGAATAGTGTTCTAAGATGTCTTTGCCATCTCTATAAAGTAGATGATCTAACAAGTTTGGGATTAGTCCTCCGTATTATATGTATAATGTACTGGAAAATGTGCATGTCGACGGCTCGCGAATTCAGCCCATCTAGACAATGCTAACCAATACTGGAAACCCGGAACAGTCAGTATGAGTATACTCTGAATTCTCCAGTTTTCCACAGCGTATGAAGCTTGATTTGCGTGTGTCTGATAGATCACCTCCGATTGGTATCTAAAGACCGAGTTAACCCTTAGATGGAGTGAGGGGGAAAGGATAAAGTTAGATGTAAGAGTTACACTAAAGGAATGCACAAGCAGTGGATAAGCCAGTGTAAACCGAGCATTCTCCAAGCGGATATTCCCCCACCAGGATCGACGGCATTCCCCAGTCCCTACGGCCCATCGTGCACAACGGACGCCCAGACGCTGGGCCTTTCCGTCTTGCGCACCTCCAATACAGCAGGATGCAGGGCTTCAGCGATTGATTAATTCGAGAACGGCTGGGGCGGGCTCCTGGGTTAGCCAATCCATAGGATAACATGCTGGCCAAGTGATTCGTCAGCCAACCGAGGGACCGTGATTCGGGCCGTGAGCAGGCAAGAAGGCAATCCGCGCCCGACGGAGGACCAAGTCAGACATTTGTCTGACGTGGAGCCGATCAGCCGCTGGTCGAGACGAGCGGTTGTTCTGCAGAAGCAGATCGCTCTCGGAAGAATCGACGGGGTCGTGATCTCTTTGCGCTAAGTGACGATGTCCCAGTTACTGCTACCAGCAGTTACCTGACATACTTATCGCTGGTGTGGATGGTGTGTGGCACACTCCAGGTCATGAGGATTCCTCTTCTGTATAATTAGATGGAGTACTTGCCATACACGGCATAAGACAATCCACAGGAGGCTAAATGTAAGGTAAAGTATAGACATATTATTCCAGCTTTGGAATGGGTGTATCCAGCACCTAGCACTGGCGTATTGGCTTTTTTTGCTGTGAAGGAAGAGCTCCTAGATCTACATTCCTCGATGACGGTTTACATAGAATACTCAACGGAAGTCCCTCGAGTTGCATTTTTGGATTAGGAACGTGTACAGTAACATGTTTGTCCATGGCTTGCGTACCCAGCCTATGTTCCCCTATCTCTGAGATTCACTACCGAGGTAGTATTGCCCTCTTCGTCAAGGCCAATGAGATGTCTTTCCTGTTTCATGTTGAGTATATCCCAGGCTCCTTCTGCCACTCACGATCTAATGGCATCCGAATTAAGTTGGAGAGATACTCGATCCTCTTCCGGGCGAGATACGAGAAGGGGAGATTTAGGCATTCCTCGAGAGCTAGCCAAGAGAATGACTGTTCTTTTGCTGATAGAATAGGCCATAACGTAGGTGGTAAGAAGCACCGTATCGAGTAATGGCTTCGATCACATCGGAAGGTAGGTTCAATTGTTGATGTCTACAATCTTCTGGTTGAGCCGTAGACGGAGGGATCGGCCGACTTGTGGGTTCCGGTTTTGTTGTTTGGCGCCAGATTGTCACAATCTTCTTTCCTAAGCATAGATCTGTACGTTCCCAGTGCCCTTCTATGTTCCTAGTGGAAGGCTCGTCCCAGATTGAAATATGCTTCCTTGATAGAGCTTAGCTTTGTGGCGTTTTCATAGAGTGCCATCAGAGTGCGGTACAGTACGCTTTCCCACTGGCGGCCATATCTGACCGAGCGTCGAAGATGTGACATGGCATGCATTCAGAAGGCAGTGTCAGGATTGCTTCACCATGGACAAAGTTCACCCCTAATCCGGGCTTTTGGGATAGTCTGTTCCACGTGGAACAACTCTGCTCATTTCATCCTAGTACTTGTCAGGGGTCATAGACAGAGTTTAACCAACCCATTATCGCAATGCAGCGTGACTGAGTGACGCACGTGATCAGGGGGACAGCTTGGCTTTGGGATCTTGCTAAACCATCTGTGCCCTTGCAAAGGCTGAGTCGGACGATTCCTCATGGCAGCACACTACAATACAAACCAGGCAAACCCCCAGACAGGCGTCCGGACAGTGACCCGTCACGACCACGTACCCGGCTTCGTGGGCCGCATTCTGTGCTTCGAAACCCTGCACCCCCGCCCCAATGCGCTTGGCGGGACCGGTGTAGCTGCGGGAGGTGTAGTTTAAGACTGTCTCAATGGATTTAAGGTGGTGCGTGCACAGGGCCAGCGCGCCGGCGCCCGTGGATTTCCCCATGTAGTCGTGGCCCGTGTTGCGGATCACCAGGCGGATGTTCTTCGCTTGCACAAACCGCAGGACATGTTGGACGTCGGCAATCGAAGTGACGTTGGCGGCGTAGCGGGCAAGAGGTCCGATGGTGCAGGGGCTGTCTGGTCCGGAGAAGGGGGAGCAGGATGAGTTGGTCCACCAGGCGGCCATTGGAGATGAGGGAGTATCATAGTGAGTCGACGGCTTGGACCATTGTTTCTGGAGGGTCGCGCACTTCTCGTTGTCGTAGGAGGCGGTGTTGGTGTGGCACACGCTGCCGATCGGGTCGATGGTAAGGAGGTTGCCAGAGATGGAGTCGTTCAAAGCGGACCACTCTTCAGGCGAAGGCCAGCAGGCGTCTCCCGGGAAGCAGCGGCATGACGAGGATGATGAAGGGGAAGGGGAAGGGGAAAAAGTGAAGGGAGATTGTAGGCGGCCGGTGCGGAGCCAGACTGCCAGTGGAATTATCCCAAGGGTGATCAGCAGCCCGGTGTAAGATCGGCGTGCCATGGTGCAAGCGCAGACACTCAATGGAGATGAGATGCAGCAGTAAAGTGTTGAGCAATAGATGGATTTATGTAATGATAGAAATGTGCGCGCGAAGAGCTTCGCTCGAAATAGTGACGGAGAGAAAACAGTGTGGGACAGGAGCGGTGGTGTGGCCTATACATACTGTACATACAGACAGGCAGCACTAGTCTGTAGAATCAATTTAGTTACTGTGATATTGGAAGCTTTCCACATCACTAAGTCCATAGACTTCCAGTCACTTTACCTAAAGTGAGCCCCACTTAGAAGCTGATACCAGCCTGGTACATAGCACTGTATAAGCTACCTAGGAGACTGTGGAAGTGCCTGAATCAATTTTAATGCTAGTGCAATGGATCCTGGTCCATAATCCTGCCAGGTGGTGGTTTTAGGGTCCTTTTCCTTGATCCAGTATAAACGTCAATATCTGGCAAAGTCTCCTCCAAGGGCTGAGTGCAAGTATTTACTTGTGAGACTACTACATACTGTACATCAATTCCTGCGACTATTGCAAGCACTACTGTAAGCACTACCAGATAATTAATATGTACAGTACACAAGTGTATGTCGACCACAGTATAGTAAGCACTAACCAACACTAGGCATGGATACACTCGCCAAATCACAGCAATCTATGTTATGGTTATTTATCCTTTTGTGGTTTGACGTGAGCCTTCGACGTACAGTACAACCAATCATAATCAGAAGTCCATTGCACAGTAACTCGACTTGGTACCGCGCAACTCTCTCCAGCTAGGCTCGAGGTGAATTGATCTTTCCAGTCCTTGAACACAAGGCTGTCCATCTTCCGGCAAGACAACCTGCCGGGGGATGCTGGCGCAGCGCCTGACAGCGTAGGGCTGTCAGCCAAACAGTAGGCGGCAGCTTGATTACTACTATCCCAATTAGCAGCATCTATCATAACTTTGGGCCTCTGGCGGTTGAGATTGTTTATTGACCTGCGCAGAAAGAGGCCTATGGTCTGTTTCACAGATTTGGCTTAGTCCTTTTGGTGATCTGTCTCCTTCCCCAGCGTGGCGGCCTAAGCCTAACCCTGACTTTGAATAGGCCTAGGTTAGGCTGCTACGCCACCAACAAGTCCCACTAGGCCAGTAGGTACGCAAGAATATCTCCTTCCCTAATCATAATTACAATAGGAAATACCAACTAGCTCAGTGGATGGACGATATCGAACTTCCCAAGTCGAGCGATTTATCAAGGGGCGAGAGGAGAACGAAAAGAATGCCTGATATCACGTGGCTCGTCTGTGAAACTCACCGATGTACCAAGGCCAAGTCGTCGATCCGAGTCAAATCCCGAATCCGTCTTCAAGGTTCCGCATCTACCCTTCCAACTTGATCAGACTGTCAATCCATGATGAACCAAGAAGAAACCCGCAGCTTAATTGCAAGCCAAATTCAGCATACCATGGACCAGTTCTTCCAAACCACGACCCCGACACGATTTCGACTAGTTGGTGATACACCTACGGCGATCCTCGATTCCGAGGACTATCTAACGTCAATAAAGCCCTTCGTCACAAAGGTCCAACAGTCTGTGAAATTTTGTCGTCCGAATGCAAGGACTCGCTTCTTAGCATTGAGAATAGTCAGCCGTCATTCTTACTTCGTTGTAGACGTCAACAATGTCGATTATGATTATGAGACTGCTCATGAAGTAACCACTTCAATCCCTGTCTACGTCATTCGGCTGTCTAGACGTGTCAAGATTACTAGAAACCCTACGGAAGACAAGAACCTGGCTTGGATTCTGGCTACAATGCATCGGGGGCACGGCAATGATCCGCTACCTCTAGTCGATGATTACACTAGGCCTGTCGTGTACGACAAGCCCCGCGGCCTTCGCCCTTGATATGGCATTATCTCCTTCCTTTGCCAGTCCACAGCTATTATCCTCGGTGAACCGGGATGTCTTGAAGTACTCATTCTGGCAGCTTTGTCCCAAAATCCAACAGGTAGTCCCGTCTATTCCCCAGGGAGCCATGCTCACTATGGCCGAGCAACGAGCGCTACTTGTGGTTGTAACCTTATCTTTTAGCATCTTGTTATCCACTTTTGGGTGCATCATCTGCGGCCAACCGGCACGGTATTCTCGGCATGGCAGGAGGGTATATGCTCGCTGTATACAGATCTCGTTGAGACAATTTGGATGATAGAATTACGGTGTGGAGTCAGCAGCGCCGCGGGCTGGATTCTGTTGGAACTGCGTACGTGCCTGTCCAGCTCTAAGCGAAATGAGCATCATGTAGATTATATAAGATTGAAGTACTATCAATCTTTCAGTTGGACTAATTCCTACATAGAGCTTCAGAAAAATGGAGACTGATAAAATGATAATATAGATATATAGATCACAACCCCAACAAATCGGTGTTGAACTAGGAGCGGAAGGTGGTCGCCGGCAGGTATAGTACAGTACAATAATAGAATAGGTATAATACATAGAAGAGGTCTGGCATTACAAATAGTTCAGGTCAGTTATATAAAGGATATATTCAAGCTTAGATAAGTTCTGAGAGTGAGAGTCACTTCCTTTAGTATTTACTTATAGAATGATCTAAGATTATTCAAACATTACCTCGGAATATATGACTATATACTTACCCTATATTTTAGGCTTCTTAGCAAGTAAAAGGCAGTGGCCAGGTAGACCAAAAGCAGAATAAAAAAGTGGTTGGATTTCTATTGGAATCCAGTTCGGGAGGATTTTCCCTAAAGACAAAGATGTAACAAGGAGAGGGCATGTAAGTATAAGTCAGCGAGTAAATTCGTGGTTCTGTGGCACAATCGACCTCTTGTCCGTGGAAAATAGGGCTGTGGTTCCGACGGAACTTCCGCTGACAAAAGCCGCTTTGCTTACAGGATCATTGTATAGCACTCTTGCCTTTAGCCTTGTATCTTGCGAGTGAATCAGTTCACTCAATGAGTGAAATGTTGCAATCGCAGGCTTAATAATCAAAAATAGGGGGTTAGTTCGGAAGCCGAGATGCGTCAGCATCCCTAGAAGAGCCATCAGACCTGAAAAACACCGACGAGAATTATGGAGCAGGTAAACAACAAGAAGGCATTTTGGACTTATAAATATGTGTCATGGAAGTCTTCGAGCTTTTCTTCCCTGTCATCTCGAACATTGGTCTTCTCCTCATCCGCCGCGAGCTCACGATTGCGCTCTATGTTTAGTTGCATCCTGAATCGCCGCTATCACTACGTGAACATCTGACTGTCAGAGCCAGCGCTGGAAGATGGGAATCAAGACCGGCATCACCCTCTATACCGAGGGCACTCCTAACGGCCTCAAGCCCACAATTCTACTAGCTGAGCTGGGTTTGGAGTACAAGGTACAGCGTCTCACACCTTGAGGCTATCGAAGGGGCCATGTCAGCTGACCTTCGCAAAAGCTTCACCCAGTCAACATCCCCAAGCACGAACAAAAAGAGCCATGGTTTCTCGAGATCAACCCCAACGGTCGAATTCCTGCCTTGGTCGATGAGGACGAGAATGGCAACAAGGTTACGCTGTTCGAAAGTGGCAGCATGCTGCTGTATCTTGTGGCTCGGTACGACAAGGACCACAAAGTGTCATACCCCTATGACTCTCCCGAGTACTGGGAGACCGTCAATTGGGTCAGTATTGCAATTCCAGCGTTCCGCCGCCACAACGGGTTTTATTTTTATGGAAACTGACAAACTCACAGCTGATGTGGCAGATGGGAGGGGTGGGCCCGATGCAAGGGCAAGCCAACCATTTCGCGAGTAAGTCAAGACAAGGCTTGCATTTGATTGTAGGATATGCTCGAACTCTCATCGATTGTCTAGGAATGGCCCCCGAGAAGCATGAGTACGCCATCAACCGCTACGTGAACGAGACCCGCCGCTTGTACCGCGTCCTGGACGGCCATCTTGCCAAAAGTCAATCCGGCTACGTGGTTGGTGACCGGGTCACGGTGGCGGATATCGCCTTGTGGAACTGGGTGGCTGCTTACAGTACGTGGGCGCGCTCCCCCTTACCAAAACTACAGGGCACTGACAGATACGCGCAGAATATAGTGGCCTCTCCAGCATTGACGAGTTTCCGCATGTGAAGAAATGGCTCTTCGAATTGTTGAAGCGGCCCGGCTTCGAGGAGGGTCGGAATGCCCCCGGGCCGCATATTTATCTGGAGCTCAATAAGCTCTCGGATGAGGAGTTGAATGCGAAGGGTCGCGCTGCTGGGGCTTGGATTCAAGAGGGCATGAAGCGGGATGCGGAGGTCTGATTGTGGACTTGGTTTTGTCTGATTTGGACTCTTGGGGCTTGGGTATTGTGTAGTGCGGATCCAGAACATTCTTCTCATCATGAGATTCCTGCTTTGGAGCTGATCTTTCGTCATCCTTCTTTTCCTGTGGTTTGTTTCACACTCGGATGGGCAGTTATGTGTTGAGTCCTGGCCCTGTTAGTTTTTCTAGGAATAAGAATGCTCTCATTATGTGACAACGGAATGCAAGCTATCTGCCGACTTAGAGGATATCACCAAGTGTCGAAAAGGCTATCGAAAAAAGATGGAGAGGCTTTTTGTCACTCGAACCCTCCGAGGTTCGAGTCAGCCCCTGGAGATTTAGGTACTGTGGTATGGCTATCAATAACGATACGCTGTGTCGAGAGCATATCGCCGGCCTGGGAAGAACCAGCAGCCTAGAGTATCTTGTCTTTTGCAACTCCTACTAGCTTTCAGTTTCATATCTTCTAACACCCTTCCTCTTTCATTGTATGGTGTCTGGAATGTAGGTAGGTTCTATCATCATCGATAGAACACTTCCACTTGCATAGTAAATGACGAGTGAGGTCGTCACTTGCGCATGTCGCAACATGTAAAAATGCTCTTCAATACGTGTGGCTACAACGAAAGCTTTTTACTCAAGGCTTGCAACAAACTAGGCTCTTTGCTCATCGTCAAGAATCACTGTACCCGGCGCAATGTAAGAGGATCCGGGCTGAATCATAATATATTAAATCCCTGCTTCTAGCCGAATATCAGCTATTGTGGCTGGGAACAGTGTCCGGCAAATAGTACAGGGTTGAATTAATCTATTCAATTAATTGTCCAGGCCTGTAGAATGCAATTTGGATTGTTCGTTATTCCAGATTCTGATAAGCCTGCCTGTGTTTTAAAACGTGCCATGCTGGGCTAATTAACATCTCTTTCTGACAATCATGCTGGACCCATCCAGCCACTACGGCAGAGCCATTCCTCAAAAGAGGATGCCTTCAACCCTAGTTCCTCAAAGGAGTGGTCCTCGTGTTCATCGAAGGCACCGTAACAAATCTTGTCCGCTGGCAGTATGGCAGCCCATTCCATCATCTCTGTGGCATCCCTTTGGAAGGCTGGCCCAACGAACGGAGCTGTCATTTCGCCGAACTCCTCTGCGGTTATCGGTTCATGAACTGCGGGCTGACCGGTGACCCTTGTAAATGTCTCTATCATCTCAACAGGGGTGACTCGAGAGCTTAGCACAAAGTACGTCTTGCCACGGGTTTTTTCAGTACCCATCTCGAACACCCCTACCCGAGCAAGTTAACATGTCAGTCATACTTCAAGGCATCTCTAAAGTTCGATGCCATGTAGATTTGGGAAAGGGACTTACTGGATGCAAACATGCCCATGTCATGGATTGGATCGGTCCACTGCGCAACCTGGCCGCTGGGGATGGGGATGCGAAACCGAACAACACCGTCCGCTATTGAATCATCGCATCAATCCGGAATTGTTTCGAGAACTAGGCATTTCGAGCTGAACTTACATCGACGGTCAGAGTATTGAGGCCAATACAAATTGGTATAAAAGAACCCTGCGCGAAAATCAGTGTCAGTAAAAGGTGTGCAGCTGTGGATCCCCACAGCAATCTGTGCTGCAGAATCACGCACCCGGAATAAGACAAGTCACCGCGCTGAGTTTCTCCTTTGCAAATTTCTCGACCTCATGCTTGTTATTCATGTGATGGATATTCGGGAATCGACCTTCTGTGGCGCGGACCATATCCGGCAAGCTACTGAAGACGAAGTGCTTGACACCACAAGCCTCCGCTGCCAGGACGATATGACGTCCTGCCTCCACCTCGTGTTTCAGGTCTTCCTCTTTGTGCAAAACCCTTCCAGCTTGGGTCTCGGATGTCATGGCAAATACGCCGTATGCGCCTGCGAAGGCGGCTTGGAGGGACGTTTGGTCATCGACGTGCCCGGGCACGAGCGACAGGCGTTGGTCGACGGTCTGGTGGTCGGCCAGGAATTGCCTCGCTTTCGTCGAATTGGGATCTCGTGTGGTCCCACGAACATGCCAAAGGCCTCCGTCCGGTATTCTGGAGCCCAGCAAGGCACGAACAATACCCCCTCCTTGATTGCCGGTGGCTCCCATGACCACTATAATGCGGGAGGTGTCGGGGACAGACATTTTTCCTAGCGTGCAATGTTGTCGGATACACAAATGACAGTATACAAAGATGGGAAACGAGCGTTCTATGGGTTGAAGAGTAGTTTAGCTGTATGGGTGGTTGTGGATTGGAATGAAATCCGACGTATAAATAGTGATTGTCGCATTCGTCAGGCTTTTGTACTTGTTTTCTCAACTGGGATGTACCCAGTGGGATACCGGCGGCCTCCACGAAGCTAGAGTACCCCGCATTGGAAACTAAAGAAACCAAGTTGGAAAACGAAAATACCCTCAGAGCTGAGTGATGGCATTGGAGGGAAGAAGTTGTTGTCGGGATTAACTTATCAATCCACAGAATTAGTCAGCTGGCTGCCTGCTTCCGCGGAAGCAGCTGAGTTATGGGGATACTTAAATTACCAAGCAGCTCCATGGAGGTGCAAGTCCCTCCTGAGAAGCCAATTCTGACAAGCTACAATGGAGTCCGATAATCGTCCAAGAAAGGTCGGGATCAATCCGAAACCCCGTAGTGTGTCCCAGGAAGCATTGTTTAACTGTTTCGAGCAGGCATGCGACCTATGTTATACTCGCAAGATCAAGTGCGACGGGCAGGAGCCCCGTTGCTCCAACTGCATCAACTATGCAACAGAGTGTACACACATTGCTCTGCGCCGTAAAGCCAGACCGAGAGCACGACGCCGCGCGACTCAGAATTTCTCATATCAGCCAAAGGCCCCGAATCGGGCAATCCATCAAGCCGAACGGCTCGAGGAGATCGCAAGAGAAGCACCGGTTGACGATCAATCATCCGAGGATCCGAACCATGCAATTGGCACGCTAAAGCTCCCTCCACTGCCAAAGGCTATGGCAATGGTTGGAATATTTCTCAATACATTTAACACGGCGCTACCGCTGTTTCATGCCGACACGCTCTTGCGTATGGTTGGGCAGTGTTATGCCCTGCACCCGCGACAACGCGATCCACTCGTTTGGGCTGCTATCAATACCGTCTTCGCTCTGGCCAGCCAACATAGGCCCAGTAGCACGATTGAAGGCGTCTTTCATCGTCAGACTGAGCACACCAGCGAATATCTCAGCAACGCGCAATCAGTAGTCTCAACATTGATGACGGGAGACGTTTCCCTACTGAATGTACAGACACTTCTCGGCATGGTGATGGTGCTCCAGACGGCGCGTGACCCGACTCCAGCTTTGACGCTGGTATCCGCTACGATGCGTCTTGTACACAAGTTGGGCCTACACAGCCGTGCTGCATCAGCGCATCTCGACCTTGTACACAGGAGACAACACGCCCGGGTTTTCTGGATAGCATACATTCTCGACAAAGATCTCAGCCTGCGGGCTGAAATCCCTCCTGTTCAGCTTGATGACGATATTGACGTGGACCTTCCTTCTTCCTTGCCGGTGTCCCTGGATGACAATGACAACACTGCTGGCACCCTTGTCACCGATGATGGGAAAGCAAAGCTAAGTTATCTCTTTGCCCGGATTCAGCTTGCCAGCATTGAGGGCCGTATATATAGGTATCTTTACTCGACGCAAGCCTCAAAGCAGAGCCCTTTGGAACGAACTTTGCTACGCGACAGTATCAGTGTCGCATTAGATGAATGGAGAGCGTCCATCCCGCTCGAATTCGGCGCCGCGGTTGTCACCATGACCGCGAGGACCAAGCCTGCGAGTTTGGGCTTCTTGTGCGTGCTTCACTCAAGCGGTCTGCAGTGCAGGATGCTCATCAACCGAGCTCAGGCAATGGACGAGCAATGGATAACCGGGGTCCGCAATTATAGTAGGGGCATCAGCCCACTACGGATACCGCCATGCTGGGAAGGACTTGTACACGAGGCTCGAGATTTCGTGCTCTTAATCCAGGAAATTTGGTTCAGAGACAGTTGGTTCCGATGGTATCATCTCCTTACCCCCGCCCCCTCCTTTCGGAAGGTGTACGCGATTGCTAAAATCACAACAGGATAACAACCTGTCCTTACATATCTGCTACAATGCTGTTGACAGCAAACAACCTCCACAACGTCCGGCATAAGAAGGTCGAACTAGATATCGAGCTGATTGACGCTGCCCTTTCCTGGCTGAATGACCTCATATTAGAGGATCCATCGGATGCTAAGAAGAGGTTTCGAAATATCCTCACAGAGGCCGTTCATAAGGTGAAGCACAAGCTTGCTGTCAATGATAGGCTCGAGTGAGCAGGGTTCTCTATTTATAAGATCGGCTGCCTTTCTTCGGTGCTATGTTCGGCACTAGTTAACTAGTTCTTACACTACGCGAGACTAAAATGATTAGCGTACGATGACTTCCCCATCTCTATCACTGCTGACTACATAAATGATGACCGACCTCTCTCTTGTCCTGCTTACCTCCTCAGTTCTTTCCATTTCCCTCACTCACTTCGCCTCTGCTCTTCTACTCTTCTCCTCCGGGCGATATCTCAGTCTTGCATACATACAATGTCCAGTGTACAATCACAACCTCTTACCTGGGTGGTCACTGGCTGCTCCTCCGGCATTGGTGAGGCCTTGGTCCGCGCGATCTTAGACAAGGTGAGTGAGTCCCTTCCTCGATAAGGTTATACGGATGCTAATCAAATGGGTCACATCAAAAAGGGCGACCAAGTCGTTGCGACTGCCCGCCCACGCGACGGTGTCAGCGGTGGAGACCGCCTCTCGGCTCTGAAAGATGCAGGCGCTGCCGTGCTCGAGCTAGATGTGAGCAGCTCGCAAGAAGAACTCGACACTAAGGCCCGCGAGATCTGGGGGATCTTTGGCAAGGTGGACGTGTTGGTCAACAACGCAGGATATATCGATGCAGGCATTTTCGAAGAAATCTCGTTAGTTCTGCCTCTTCTCTAAAACTGTTATGAGGCTTCAAAAGACCTAAGATTTTGATAACTTCTTCTAGCGAGTCGTTCCTCATCAGCGCCCTTCGCACTAATGCTCTGGGCCCCCTCAACCTGACGCGCGCCTTTCTCCCTCTGATGCGCGCCCGGCAATCTGGAACGGTGCTCTTCTCTAGCACTGTAGGAGTCTACTACGGTGCGCCGGGGGCTACGAGCTACACTGGTGGCAAGGGTCTGTTGGAGACTGTCGTCCCCAACCTGGCCCTCGAGCTGGCACCCTTTGGGATCCGGACCTCGCTCCTGACCTACGGCTACTTCCGCACGGAGGTGATGGCGCCCGGCAATATTCAATACCGGGCCCCTCGCCAGCTGCCGGAATATGTGGAAATGAATCGTCTGGTGGCGGCGGGTTGTGCGGCGTCGAACCACAATCAGTCGGGCGATCCTGCGAAGGCAGCTGCGGTGGTTGTCGAGGCGGTTAAGGGGACCGGCCGCTGGCAGGGCAAGCAATTGCCGTTGCGGTTGCCCATTGGGAAGGATGCTATCAGTGCCATCCGCAAGGCTTGTGAAGAGAAACTAGCGATCTGTGCGGAGCTGGAGGGGATCGTAGATCACACCGATCTTTGAAGATTCTTTCACGAAACTTTGATGATGATTGAAGGTACGGTACTTGTTTTGCTGAGAGGACGTCTATAGAATTATCTGTCAGTGGGCTTGTACATGACTTGTCGATGTGATCCAAGTTACTCGCAAACCAAAAGGGTATAAGGCGGTAGCCTGACACGATCGCTGAGATCAGTGGTATGTGCAGCATCGGACAGAGTAGGCATCTAAGACCAGATAGTTTGAGAGGGCTGAAGACTCACCAAACTGGTGAGTGACAGGAATGCTAGCCATGCGTTCAACATGCACTGTCAGATTCGGGATGTGAATTGGTTTGACATTCACTTCCTAATCAGGAAGGTATGGCATGCCGGAACTGCAGGCATGTGAGGCGTCATCCCATCCTCATCCTTTCCTCATCCACCGAAAAACTTCTACCCATCACATGAATGACCTCATCAAAGAAGGACAAAGGTTATTCTTATAACTGCACGCTCTTCAGCTCACACGCCAGACACCAAAACGACACGAACGCCCCGCTTGGACGTGTCAGAGACGTGATTGTGGAGACTGCCCCCATCTATACAAAGTTTACCTCGATGCCCTCGCAACCACCTTTCTAGTCAGCGATTTCACTGATCCTCAGCTCGTCTCCTTGCGCTGTTCTGGCTCTGATGTCGCCCATCATGGCTGAGAAGAGAATCGAGACTCCTCCATCCAGCCCTTCCATCTACCCTCAATCGCCTGGAGAATGGCAGGTTGCCCTCCGTGCCATAAAGCTCCTCTATGCCCAGCGACAATACAAGCAGTGCACTGCGCGCGTCTCGGAAATGCTCATGACCGCGCCAGAGCCAGTAAGTATCTAGCTCTTGGGAGGCGAGTCGACCGGATCTGAGATAAATAGCCCGAGCGAGCCTGGGACGTGCGTGAGTCAAGTACTTACACCGGTCGTGCCAGATCCATCCTGTTCACCAGACTTTCCTCTACTTCTACAGCGCCATCTGCTATGAGGCAATGGGCCTTTCCGCTCACAATTACTCTCACAGCAAGCTCCCATTGCTGCACTCTGCTCTAGACTGTTTCATCAACTGCAGTGCTGTCTTGCCGTATCCCGTCCCAACCACCGAGCGCTACTCGCACCTGTCCGAGGCCTTATTTACTTCAGTCGCCTCGGATTCGTCCTCGTATTCTGACTCCCCGGGATCGAGAACTAGGCCCTCGAGCCTTGCAAGCAGCCTTGCGGATATGATCGAACGATCTCTTATCTACGGCAGCGTGGATGAGGATCCGTTTGTCTCACACGAGGGCGATGATGAAGCTAAGCAATTTCAAGAGGAGCTATGCACAGGGATTCTAGCTACAAGCGCCAGTCAAAGCCACTTAGTTCCATCTCCCTTGAATGTCAGAAAACCTTCCGGGGCTTCTGTTTCTACCATATCGGGCACTTGTGATGATGCACCGAGAGCAAGCGAGACCAGTGATTTACATGCTATGGCAAGTCGCCCGATGGACAGCAGTGCCGGCACAAGCAAGATTCCTCTTGCTCGTCCACCTCCCCGGGTCCCCCTCAAAGTTGCTCCACGACACGTTCAAACCCCTTCTCCCGAACCTCGACACGAGGCACACCTCGCAGAAGCCATTTCTAGCTTGGAAGAAGGGCGGAGAATTCTTCCATACCCCACAGAGTACTCCAACCATATCTCGAACTACAACAGCAGTATACGCTCTCTTAATACCCAGATCGCCTCAAGCATCACCACTATCCGGGCCATGATAGAGGAAGTAAACGAGATGCAGCACGCGCGCCGTGTATCGAAGAGCATCCGACGCTCAGCTTCTTTCTGGAGCTTCAGTCCTGTGAAGGAGGGAGATCGAAATTCTTCTTCGTTAGCTGTATCTCATGCCAAGTCTGCGGATAACAGCTCGGGACGAGTACTCGTCACAGAGAGCATGGAGCAGCGGATTGAGAGGCTACGCAATGAAGGGTGGCAGACAGTCGGGACCAAGTCTCGACGACGAGGGTGGAAGGGAGAGGAGTACTACCGGGCCTACTGCTCCAGGGTCTTGGAAGAGCTATATCTGAAGGAAGTGCAATGATTGATTGTTCTTGCTGGTTGCATGGATTTATTGGCGTCTGAGTTGCATTGAGTTTGTTTGCCTTTGGCGTGTCGGCCTAGCGATCTTTGAGGGTTGCACTTGGCGTTGACGATTGCATATGCATAGCATGGTTGCGAGGTTTGTACAGGTAACTTAGCAATGGGGTGATAATTGTAAGGGTAGTCAGCGATGGCCTGTCTATACTTTCTCCAGATGCAGAAACTATCTGAGGTTGATTGCATTGAGGAGCTGTGAGGTACAAACAGTGGAGCCGGTGCCCAGAACGCAGTGATTTCCGAGCCGGCAACACAGCACTAATTAGGGCAACCAGATAGCCACTGCCCCTTCACCTTGTATGCGTCGGGGATCGATAAGTGGACACAGGATGCATTTCATGCATGTCATTTGTTTATTTCTCGAGACTTCCATGCATTGACTTCGTGAAACACAGCGATCGTGACTGAGTACTTCAACACCAGCAGTGATAGGGCCGCGAAGCCAGTGGGTCGTATCAGGGTTGTTTCACAAGGCTCTGCGCAAAAAGAAAAAAGAAAAAAAAAAGACAGATTGGCTCCAAGCCCACGCGATCCAATCAATTCCGGGCAATTAAACTACAGACTTTTTGTGGCAGGTGATAGTTGAGTTACAGCTCCGATTGAGATAGATCCGATTTTGCGGTGCTTTAGTCCTAGGTAGTTTTTGTCCCCTTTGGGCTTGGGGGCCAAAAGTAGCTTGCCTGTGGTTTTACCCAGTGACAGTGTACGAGTACGAATTGCTAAATATAGCTAGCTAGCTAGCTGACTTGGCGTGAGTGTTCGGCAAAGGAGTACTCCGTAGGTAGTGACAATTGCTGTGGGCGTTGGTGGATTCCCAAATGTCTTACTATAGGCAGTAGGACAGTATTCCTATAAAATCTGAGGGCGGCACAAATTTGGGTGAGGGAGAGGAGGGAGGAGGCGCCTGGAGAATTAATTAAACAGGTCAACAGGGCTGATTTAGCGTCAGGGACTGGACTGGCGGTTTCAGGTTCAGTGCGCGACATGACTGTTCGGTGGGGTGCCTGATTGGCAAGGCTGCATGTTATTGCCTACACTCACCTAGTATTTTTGGGTGGATTTACTCCCTACTCTCTACCTAGTACCTAGTAATGGTCATGAGGACGGACTGGATTGGCTTGAACCATTGGGCTGAAGATTCAGTTCCGTTGGGAGTTGACGTCAAATACGACAGCTTGATTGCTTGCGTAGAGCAGAGGACCAGTCGTTACTGTACGGAGAGAGCTCCAATAATGCGGCAGCCTTGTATGTACTTCAGCCGTGGCTGTGCTTCCACCACCCACGGGCTAGAACTTTGTACTTCCGTACTTCCTCCCGCTCACTAGGTTACCCTTCCCACTATCTCCCTCTCTCTCCCTAACTAACTCTCACCTTTCTTTTCAAATAAAACCCTCGCTGGCCCTTATACCTCTCTCTTATTGACGTGCTCTGCCTGATTCTCTTATACTCACCCTCACTCTGCATTGCATTGCCTTGCACGTGCATTGCCGATTCACGCCTCAGGTACCGTACCGCTGCCACCCGCCCGTGTTTACACCCTCCTCCACCCTCTTTTTTTACACTTTACCCCCCCCCCCCCCCCCCCTTATCGCTCATCCGCAACTTGTCTGGTCTTCTCCCCCCCTGGATTTTCTACCTCACACCTGACGCAGTTTAGTTCTTCCTTCTGATCTGGTCATATACTCACCCGTAATCACTGCTCCTCTAGTTCAATCTCTTTCCCACGACCCTCGACCGTGATTTTCTCCGACCTCGTTTGAACCGCCCCGCTACTACTCGCACGTGCGGGGTTTCCCATCGATTCTTCGCGCGCTCGCTGGTCAGAGCCCACCGCACACTACTTTTTAGATCCTAAGGCCAGGACATCGGCCTTAATCCCCCGTCGAGATGAGTTGTACGTTGTCAGCCTCTTTCATGCTTGCGTTCTCATCACCCACCCTCGTTCCACGAGACATAGTCCACGCCTCGTGGTAGCTTCGCTTGCCTTGAAGCGCTATCGCTGCTCCTTATCCTATCTCCTATCTTTGCTTGTGTCTTGGAGCTGGTGGACTTCACAACACAACCGCCCATGGATACCTCGTTCCCCATCACCTTGCTCTGTGACCCCAGTGTCCGGGTCTGGGGTGGATTCCTCATTCTGATCTGCTTTCTTGGTCCGCCAATCTCGTGAGGCATTGTTGTTGTCTCCGTTTTCCTTATACCGTCTATCTGTCTTGCTGTGGGAGTGTGTGGCTCATGTGCATTGATCCGTCGCTTATTTTGCAAGCAAATGACTCGACCGACATGCGCTAACTTTGGGGTTTCTTTTAGTCTCTAATATGCTCAACAAGCTGTCTGGACAGCCGGAAAGCTACGAGAAGAAGTACAGCTCTCCACCCTTTCCCCCTAATACTCTCTTCGTGTGGCAGGCGTACTAAGAAGTGCTTTGTGCTCTTTCTGTATAGGTCCCACTACAAATTCGGAAGAACGCTCGGTGCTGGCACATATGGTATCGTTCGGGAGGCGGATAGCAGCAAAGGGAAAGTCGCGATTAAGATCATCCTGAAGAAGAATGTCCGAGGCAATGAGCGCATGGTCTACGATGAGCTGGAGATGCTTCAGGCTCTGAACCACCCCAATATCGTCCACTTTGTCGATTGGTTCGAATCGAAGGTCGGTCAACACGGTGGCTCGCCTCGTCGTTGCTTTTCTCTCTAACAGCTCGATAGGACAAGTTCTACATTGTCACGCAACTGGCCACGGGTGGAGAGTTGTTCGATCGCATTTGCGAATATGGAAAGTTCACAGAGAAGGACGCCTCTCGAGTCATCCGGCAGGTGCTCGGTGCCGTACATTACCTGCACGAGCGGAACATTGTCCACAGAGGTGAGTTCGCTCCTGGACCCGCTTCCAGATTCTGCGAATTGTCTTGCGCAGAAACTGATTTTCATCGTATGCGACAGATCTGAAGCCCGAGAACCTTCTATACC
The DNA here is from genome assembly GCF_003184785.1 of Aspergillus japonicus CBS 114.51. Classification (NCBI taxonomy): domain Eukaryota; kingdom Fungi; phylum Ascomycota; class Eurotiomycetes; order Eurotiales; family Aspergillaceae; genus Aspergillus; species Aspergillus japonicus. Next base: position 132,125 of record NW_020291702.1, read on the forward strand.
TCACCCGCGCCCCCGATTCCCCCTTGGTCCTGGCTGACTTCGGCATCGCCAAGATGTTGGATAGCCCCAGCGAGGTGCTCACCAGCATGGCGGGATCGTTCGGCTACGCTGCGCCCGAGGTGATGCTGAAGAAGGGCCACGGCAAGGCCGTCGACATGTGGTCCCTCGGCGTGATCACCTACACCCTCCTGTGCGGCTACTCGCCCTTCCGGTCCGAGAACCTGACCGACCTGATCGAGGAGTGCCGCACGGGGCGGATCATCTTCCACGAGCGCTACTGGCGCGACGTCTCCCAGGACGCCAAGGACTTCATCCTCACGATGCTGCAGCCGGACCCCGCCAAGCGCGTGACGTCCGAGGACGCCCTGAAGCACCCCTGGCTGACCGGCGAGACTGCCAGCGACCGCGACCTGCTGCCCGAGATCCGCGCCTACATCGCCCGCTCGCGTCTGCGCCGCGGCATCGAGATCATCAAGCTGGCCAACCGCATTGAGTCCCTCAAAATGCAGGAGGACGACGACGAGGATATCCCCAGCGTCGTCGATGTGGCTGGCGGCGAGGCCGCCGACGCCGCCGCCGCCGCCGCTGCCCCCCACTCGACCGACCCGGCCTCCCCCAACGGCAAGTCCGCGCCCTCGTCCCCGGAAAGCGACGCCACCCGCAAGAAGCGCAGCCTCAGCAAGGTCGCCCGCGGCGCAATCTTCCGGGAGGTTGTCCTGGCCAAGGTGCGCGAGGCGAAGGAGACCGAGGAGCGCGAACGTGTGGAACGCGAGGCTCGCGAGAAGACCTCTCATGCTTGATTTGGTGGTCTGCGTCTTACGAAGTTTAGCGAAGCTTACCCATAGAGTGAGGGAGATGGTGTGAGATGTCTTTCCGACCCTACTATCTGTGTGCCCACGTTTGCTCTTTTTTTTCTCAAATGGGGGCAGGGGGCATTGGCTTTTTATTTTCCTTGCTTTTTTTCTTTGGACACCATGAACACACACACCGTGGAGAGGAGAATGCTCCCTCTGCAGTTTTCTTTTCTTTTCAAATGATTCCCCGTCCATAGTTTCCTTATCTTCTAGTGGGTTGTCCATCTTTGTGTGAACGAGAATCTGATCATTGGTGCATCTTCGCGTTTTGGCTGTTACATCGTACAGTATCTAACGAAGTTAAGATAAAGTCACAGAGTTATATTAGTAAAGATATAGTGGTTCATTTCTTGAATCCACAGGCAGAAGGAGAAACAAGGCAAGACGGGGAAGCATTAGGCACGGCAGTAAGATATATGAAGTCCCCGAATGCCAGAAGACGGACGATATGGGAGATGCGGGAGGGAGATAACTACGTGTGGACACCAGCCTCAGCCTCAGCTTCAGCCTCGGCTCAGCCAAGGGAATCAATCGAAACCAGAAACACATACCAAAAAGAAAACTCCAGATACGCCCGCGCCAATAAACCAACCCCCGCATGCAGATGGAAACACAACCGACGACAAGGCGGCAGAATAGAACCCAAGAACGAAGCTGCGGGAAAGAGATCACTCAGAAATGGACTTCGGCTCCCTGTTCCCTCTCCCCTTCTCCCCTCCAAGCCCATCGCTCAGCACAGGGCCATCGTCCTCGCCTTCAACCACCACCCCCAAACCGAAACCCCCCTCCCCCACCCCCAATCCCAACCCCGGATAGGAAGAGAAAGCGCTATACATTATCATCATCGTACATGAAATTAATATCCCGGGGCCGGCGGCGGTTATACGAGACGAAGTCCTTGTCGCCGGGGGGCCGCTCGTTGCGGCTGTTGGCCGTCAGCATGCTCTGGATGCTCATGCAGACGCTCTCGACGGTCTGCACGGGCGACCAGCCGGCCGAGCTGAGGAGGTCGAGGCAGATGATCCCGTTGCTGTAGATATGCGGGTGGATGGGGATAGTGCGGCGGGGGTTTGTGATTGCATTATCATCGGAGGAGGCGGGGGGGGGGGAGGTGGGTGTAGGTGTGGTGACGAATTGAACTTCGGGGGGTTCTGGATTTTTTTCCCAATGAGATTAGTATTGCATGTACTGGCATATGTGATTGCAGAGGGATTTATGTAGATGAGAGGGTGTGGTGGTGGTGGTGGTGGTGGTGGTGGTGGTGGTGTTCAATGCTTGAGTGGGAGAGCAGCGCGGGGTTGGGATTCAGATCGCGGGGCATCATCCATCCATCCCCATCCATACTTGTGGCAGCAGGGGGAAACCGTACCAATTGGATATTTCTTGCTGAAGGTGAACTTCAACCGGTAGGTTTCGTTCAGATACAGCGGATTCTCGTCCAGCACTTTGATGTCCATGAGCCATTCTTCGAGGTTGTCGGATTTGACGATCGAGATGCCGGGCGGGAGGTGTTCTTTTATCTGTGTGCCACGTAAAAGGCGCCGGGTGTTAGCTGGTGGACTGGGTCTTTTTTTTCGAGGGGTGTGTTGGGTTAGAGAGTGGAATGTCGAGAAGAGCGAGGTTCTTGCTGAAGGTAAATCCCATGATTGTTGAGGGATTCGTGGCGGGGGAGGGGGGACTCCTTCATACCTTGAGAAGCTCCTGCGACGGACGGTGTAACGTTAGCCGGGGAAACTTGTCTTCGCGGGGGGATGGGACGGAGAGGCAAAAGGAAGAGAACATACCTTGCTTAACCGCTTTGTAGCGAACATCTTGTGGATAAGGATCTTGCACAGCACACGCCCAGAAGGTCAAAGGCATCCACCTCGGGTTCCAGCGGTGTTCAAGTATAAAAGCCAGCGGCCGTTGAGTGAGGCTCTGCGGAGTCGAGTCGTACGGTCAGTTCGGAGATGACGTCTGGAACTTTATGGGTGGGGAGATGCGAAACAAGAATGCAGTGTCTCTGGAAGGGAACTGTTGGAAGAAGAAAAGACCGAGTAAGAAGAGGTAGCTGCGAAAGTGGGGTGTTTCTGTGGCAGAAAGGTCATGCAAGATAATTTGTATGAAGCAAAGAAAGAGTGCGTCTGATCTATGGAATGGAAAGAGTGGACTAGCTCCGCTCGTCGATCAGCTGGAGATCTGCCCGAGGCACCCCGTCACCTGATCAGACCTTCCCCACGTGATCGTCCTGTCCGCCGTATATACAGTCCCGTATGCCGTACATGATCAGGTCAACTTCCTTTCCCTCGGGACCAATTCAGGTCATCATACTCTCTTTCATCCAAATCCCCTACCCCCTACCCCCTACCCCCTACCCCCTTCTTCTCACTGATATGTTTCCAAAATCAGATGTTGTCAGAAAGTTTTGGTGTCACTATACACAGGGTGATTTGAAGATATAAAAGGAAACTCGAGACATGGTCACAGTGCAGGACGAGACAGAAAACACAGGAAATCAGAACAAACATAGTCAACGCCATGAAAACCAATTGGTACAACTGATATATCCCCACAGCTCCCTGGTCCCACACACTTCCCATACACGCACAAGTGATATAGACAATGAATCTCTTTTTCTCTCTTGGTCATTTGTATTCGCTTCTAAATAGCAAAAGAAAATGGTTGGGTGCCCCATATCAGAATCACGTGTCTTGAAGCTGTTTTACAGGTCCTGGAAATACTCAGCCACGCTTCATCCAACTCTACCGATCGACTTCACCGAACACAAGATCCATAGTACCTAACAAACAATTAGCTGGTTGTCTGGAAATCTTTCTTGAAAATGGCAGAACATACCGATAATAGCAACAGCATCGGCCAACAAGTGGCCACGAGATACTTGGTCGAAACCACCCAAGTGGGCAAATCCGGGAGCACGGATCTTGCAGCGGTAGGGTCTCTCGCTACCGTCACTGACCAGGAACACACCCATCTCACCCTTGGGAGCCTCGATGGCGGAGTAGGTCTCTCCGGGGGGCACAGAGTAGCCCTTGGTGAACAGCAGGAAGTGGTGGATCAGAGCCTCCATGTTCTCCTTCATGGCGGCACGAGGAGGAGGGGAGATCTTGTAGTCCTCGACACGGACGGGACCAGCGGGCATCTTGTTCAAGCACTGGTGGATAATGCGGAGGGACTGGCGGAATTCCTCCATACGGCACAGGTAACGGTCGTAGCAGTCACCGTTGACACCAACGGGCACGTCGAACTCGACCTGGTCATAGGCATCATAGGGCTGCGACTTGCGGATATCCCAGGGGACACCGGATCCACGCAACATGACACCGGTGAAACTCATGTTCAGAGCCTCGGCGGCGCTGACGACACCGACACCCTGGGTTCTGGCCTTCCAGATACGGTTGTCCGTCAACAGCTCCTCAGTCTCATCAATGCGGTCACCGAATTGGGTGGCCCACTGGTAGATATCATCGAGAAGACCGATGGGGATGTCCTGGGACACACCACCGGGGCGGACGTAGGCAGCGTGAAGACGGGCACCCGAAACTCGTTCGTAGAATTCCTAGGACAAACAATCACAGATTAGCTCAATTGAGCTCAAGTGACACGGACAGCGCGGCCTACCATGAGCTTCTCACGTTCCTCGAAGCCCCACAAGAAAGGCGTCAAAGCACCAACATCCATGGCGTGTGAAAGGACGGACATGAGGTGGTTCAGGATACGGGTGATCTCGCCGAACAAGGTACGGATCCACTTGGCTCTGTCGGGGATCTCGACGTTCAACAGCTTCTCAACAGCCAGGGAGAAGCACTGCTCGTTGGTCATCATGGAGACGTAATCCAATCGGTCGAAGTACGGCAGGGCCTGCATATAGGACTTGTACTCTATCAACTTCTCGGTACCACGGTGGAGCAATCCAACGTGGGGATCTGCGCGGACGATCTCTTCACCATTGAGCTCCAGAATCAACCGAAGCACACCGTGAGCAGCCGGGTGCTGGGGACCGAAGTTGACGGTGTAATGGCGGATCTTGCGATTAGCCCCTGCGTCCGTGGACTCCATGTCGGCGGCGTAATCGTCTTCGGAGGCACCTTCCTTATTGGCGAAGGAGGAAAAGGTCGGGTCAGTCGGAATGAGCTTCGTCGCCTGGTAGCTGGTCGGCTCGGCCGCCCGGCGAGGCAGAGTCGTCGTGATCGAACGGCATCTGGGGAGAGCGGTGTTTCTGGAGAAGGTAGAGGGGCGGAGGCAAAGCCTTTTGGGCGCATTGCCCGCCAGGCGAGCGAAGGGAGCAGCCATTCGGAAGAGCGGGGAGCAAGGACGAGGGTGAGAAGAGGCGGAACAGCCCTCAGCCCAGACACAATGGAGGTGTTGGAAGGAGGGGTGGAGATGCGGGAATTGGAGTGTGGAATTGAGGCGGACTCAGTGACGCCTTCTGGAGGTTGCGCTTTCCAATCGAGATACATTTTGGGTCGTCACGTGAGAGGAGCTTTCTGGTCATCAGGCCGTCTCTGGTTGGTCTCCCGCTGGGCCCTCTATTGCTCAGTTCCCTAGTGCGGCTGACAGCTGTTCCCGCCGGGTGCAGAATAGAGTCCTGCTCTGCTTCCCCTCCCGCTCTTCGCCGCCTTTGGCCCTGCAGAAAATACTGCCGCTGCGGTCAAAGAACTTTTCTGAGAATCCGCTTCAAATTATTGTCCCTCCGTCACCTTCTTCATTCCCCCACTTTTCTCGCCCATCATGGCACCCCTCATCGCTTCGCAGGAGGAACTCCAACGCAGACGGGTATGTTTGGCTCCTCTGCTCGTGCTTCCAACAGCTTCTCCGACCTTTTATACTAATTGCGATCCCAGATTGTCGACATCAATCCCGAAACCGTCTCCAACTTCGCCTCGACAGATTTCCCCGGTCACTGGCCTGGCGAGTCGCACGAATGGAACTTGCAAAAATTCCGTGATGTATGTCAAGCTCAACTCCGCCCAGCTCTCACTGCCAAGCCGTCTCTTGCGCGCAATGCGCTTACATATCTAACCCTCGCCCAATAGAACTTCAACGTCGAGTTCCACCGGAACGAGCAATTCGAAGCTTCCTTCTCGCTGGTTGGCGTCGACGCCTCGATCGCCAATGCCTTCCGCCGCATCCTCATGGCTGAAGTGCCCAGCATCGCCATCGAATTCGTCTTCGTCCACAACAACACCTCCGTCATCCAGGACGAGGTGCTCGCGCAGCGGCTGGGTCTGATCCCCCTCAAGGGCTCCGTGGAGGGCATCAACTGGATGCGGTGGTTCAAGAAGCCGACCGAGGACGACCCGGAGGGCGGCAGCACCCCGAGCGACTTCAACACCATCGTCCTGCGCCTGGATGTCAAGTGTGAGAAGAACCCCCACGCGGCCGACGGGGAGGACGACCCCCGCAAGCTCTACAAGCACGCCCACGTCTACGCCCGGGACATCACCTTCCACCCGGTCGGTCGGCAGGACCAGTTCTTCGTGGACGACGCCGCCATTCAGCCCGTCAACCCGGACATCCTGATCGCCAAGCTGCGCCCCGGCCAGAAGATCGACATGGAGCTGCACGTCATCAAGGGCATCGGCGCCGACCACGCCAAGTTTTCCCCCGTCGCGACCGCCTCGTACCGTCTCCTGCCCGACATCAAGATCCTGCGCCCCATCGTCGGCGAGGATGCGCGCAAGTTCGTCAAGTGCTTCCCCGCCGGGGTCATCGGCCTGGAGCAGGTCACCCGCGAGGAGGCTTCGCAGAAGGGAAGCGGGTACGAGGGTCACGAGGGCGAGATGAAGGCCGTCGTGCGCGATGCCTTCAAGGACACCGTCAGCCGCGAATGTCTCAGGCACGAAGAGTTCCAGGGCAAGGTGAAGCTCGGTCGCGTCCGTGATCACTTCATCTTCAACGTGGAGAGCGTGGGCCAGTTCGACAGCGACGTGCTGTTCCTGGAGAGCGTGAAGGTGCTGAAGCTGAAATGCGCGAGATGGAAGCGGGGTCTCGTTGACCTGGCGCGCTAAATTCGGCCGTTCCTCGTTGCCGTTCCTCCCCCCACCTAAAATGATTTGAAGCTATATAATGCATTGGCCAGGCGTTGGATTTCTCCTTTTTTGTTCTTGTCTTGTGCTTTCTTATTTCTGCGTTTGTACATTTTACGAAAAAGGTTGGTTCACACAAACCTTCTTTACAACTTGCCGGGAGTCCGGACAGGGAAACATCTTTGAGATAGAAAAAGCAGATTTGACTCCTACTACTTCTTGACATGGCTCATCGTTGGAGAATTCGTGTATTCTTCGTAAAGCTAAACTAGTGTGCATCTGCACTATATATTCCCGTATCCGCAGCTTATGGTGTGCACTCTTGGCTTAGCTGAAATCCAGCCTGTACCGGAAATCGATGGTATAGGCCGGGTCACTGACTGCGATCTCCTGGCCGTCCGCGATCAGATCGCTGAGCTTGAGCTTCAGATTGGACCGGGTCTGCTCCTCCAACTGCGGCGGGAAGCGCTGGTAGAGGGTCTTCTCCTCCGTGCGCATGCTGGGCTTCTTCAGCTGCGCCTCGGGTCGCTCGCCCAGCGCCTCGATGAAGGCTTCCAGCGTCATGTTCGGATCGACAGTCATCGCGCGCGCGAGGTTGCCGCAGACGGGGCAGTCGGGTTTCTTCTCCGCCTCGAAGGTGTACGTGTAGACGCCCTCCTCGCCGGCGTACATCATGTAGTTCTCCAGGTACGGGTTGCACGAGGTGGCGATCTTCAGAGCCTCGGAGGTGGTGGCGGCGGCGATAACGGCGTTGGTCGAGGCGATGGCCGGGATGATGTTCTTTACCACGCCCTGGGTCATCTGGAAGGTGACGCCGGGGATCTGGAACTGGCGGGCCCGCGCCAGCGCCGCATTGTAGATCCAGCCGATGTGCTCCAGGTCGTCGCTGTCGAAGGTGTCGTCCTTGCGCTGCTCCTGCCACGCGATCTGATGGGCCCATTCGATGCAGTGCTGGGGCTGGCGCGGGATGGTGGCGATGGTGCATAGCGGCACCGCCGGTCGGGGCGCGTGCATGTCCAGCTGGCACTCGATGCAGGAGGAGAGCGTCGGCAGAATCACACGCGCTTGGCCCTTGAACCCTGTTTTCCTGGCCATGAGCCTCTGCTGTGTGTGTGTGTGTGTGTGTGTGTGTGTGTGTGCGTGCGTGTGTGTGTCTGGGAGAAAGCAAGGGACACACTTACCTTCGGTTCCGCCATCGATGAGGGGCTTCAGGCTCTCCGGGTTCTCAAAATCAACCATGCCGACCAGGGTCGAGTTGATCCATCGTCGGGCTTCGATGCTGTCAAGGCCGCAAACAACGATCTTGAATTGCATGTAGTAGTCTTCGTCTTTGTCTTGAATCTTGCCGACATAGGGGGTGATCTTCACGCCTTTGACACGCTTCTCCACAAACGCAGCCGCAACTTCGGCTTTAGGCTTGCCGATGTCAGATTGACGGAACAAGAACTGACGGTTGAGGTTGGAGATATCAATTGTGTCTGTCCTGGTTGATTAGCTGACGTTCAAGTCGCGTGCGGTGATGAAGGGCAACTTGCCCATGTCAATGACGTGAATGTCCTTGAAGCCTGATAAGGCCAGGTTCTTCAGGATTTCACATCCTAGGCCTCCAGCACCTCTATGGACGGTCCCGGTCAGCTCTTATCAGGTTGTTGATGATTGTTTCTGAGCTTACATGACTCTACTCCATGTTAGTGAGCAGAACATCTCAGACAAATTCTGAGACTTACAAGACCTTGGATGATTCTAGCGTGTTTATCGTCTCTGGTCCAGGGACCCAGTCCTCGTCACTGAATGGGCCGGACCTCGTTAAGACATTGTACAAGTGCTTCCTGGATGAGTTCAGTATCTGTGCTCGTGATTCGCCGGTTCAAAGAACTTTACCATCGAAGCTTTTGGTCTATGGCAGCCATTCTGGTGAGATGGTGTTATGAACAAGCTAAGTGTGGCACACTGGAACCGCTGATGTTCCAGGTCTCCGGGGCGCGTGTATCTCACCGGTACAGCCGAGATACAACTGATCTGGTGCTTTCCGACCGCTGGATTGCACACAAAACTGAATGATATAGCTGGCCTATGTTTCAAATCTTCCGATCTTCCGCAGCTGTTTGTGCAACACGGCGGAGGATGAGCCCACAAGAAGTTCGCTGGTGACGAGGGGCAAGCAAGTTGGAGTTGAATCCTCGATCGTTGGAGGAACCGGAATCCGAATACAACACGCCGCCTCACGTGACATGACATCCCCCATACAAACTCCTTCCACCTTGAGTAATTTTGCTCGTCTACACCACGAACCGAATCGACGGTTTCATCCACTCATGACATGGACAGTCTTCTCACAGTCGTGAAAACGGTCACGCCAGATCAGGAGACGCTCATCTCAGCTGCTGTCGAGTCGTCGTCTCCTGATGTCATCCCCGAGAAGCGGATTGTATCCGAACTTAATCGGAACGTCTCGTCACCTGAGGATATACTAGCGCTCTTGAAGTCCAAGCCCGACCAGGGCCGACTCGCGCACGCCCTGGCAATCCTTGACCCGGCAAGTAAGACAGCGACGCTGAACGACTTTGACGTTCGGGTCCCAGGTCCCAAAACAGCGCAGATCCTCAATGTTCTGGTCACCGTTACTCTTCCGGATCATTGGGATGCAGTCCACGCGGAGTCCCGAAGATCGAGATCGAGCTCCAAGCTACGTGCGGCCTTCTTAAGATGTCTAAGTAGCGTTGCAGGTATCAGTCGCTTATTGGCCCAGCTTCGCTCTCTCATCACCGCCTGTCGGTCATCTGCCCGGGAAGCGAGTGCATCGGGCCATCAGCTCCAGCTCAGAGGCATCCTGTCAGTGATATGTGCTCTACTGGAGCCCAATGATCTAATGTACCGTCTGTATACCGATATCGAAGGTCTCTATCGTAATCCGGCTCAGAAGCAAGCGGCATGGAGGGAATTACTCTCCCACGTTGCTGCTAGTAGGATCCTCTCAACGGCTGCGGAAGCGATTTCACTGATTAAAGACCTCGATGGGGTCAGCTCTTTGTCCTGGGTGGGAGAAGGGCCCAAGTATGCTTCCTGGCTCGGCACAAATATATGTCACATGGCTTCAAAGTTGCCTCTTGATAATGAGGGGGCTTGGAAAGCCGTGGCTACTTTGACCGGGCGGTCGTTGAGTCTTGGGTACACTGGTAAGATGCTCTACTCTACGACTATCTTCAGGGTTAACGTGAATTCTAGATCATCTAGTGCGGGAAATCTATCTGGGACTTCTTGTAAACGAAGCGATCTATCAACAGTATTATACTCTTTTCGACCATCTGCGACCGAATGAGCAAATCGCAATCATAGAAGCCATATTCAGAGACATTGAGAAGAAGCATTTCTCATCAATTATCCTGGGTGAGACACAGAGTGTTTCACAAGAAGTGCTTGGCGCTGTTGCAGCCTTATGCTCCCTTATCACGAAGGATAGGCCGCAAGTACAGGCACAGATTATCGATTGGCTGTCGAAAGGCCAGGGCGGCTCCATACGTACGATCGAGCTACGCCGTGCACTGCTGGCAAGCTTTGCTCATGCGACAGGTGAGAGAGATCATGAGTAAGCCCATCTGCTTCCATACTGACTGACATATGCTTTCGAGATTTGATGGTCTCTTTGGTTACTAAGAGCCTCGATCAGTCCGGAGACAAGCTCTACATTCAACATGCCCCGATCCGATGTCAAGAGGGTACTGTGCCCCTGAACCCCCAGTCTAGTCCTCTCACTGACATATCTCAGCAAACACGCAAGTTATTCTTCTGACTTGTGGATATCTGCAACAAACTGACCCGCTGGAGGTGATGCGTGTGGGTCGGTCTGGGATATTCCTCAACACGGTATCAAACCGTCTGGCAGCCTCTTCTGGGCAAGCGCGTTTTCTCGGGATGCTCATAGGTACAGCCATATCGCAACTGATTGAACCAGCCGGCAAGGGCATGAAGTTTGACCTTGAAGAAATGGAAAGTGATGAAGCAAAGTGGTATTTGAGCTTGCTCAAGTTACAGGACAATGTAGGATCCCCGGAGCCGATCAAGCTTCTCAAGGGGTCCACGCCGTCAACACAACGGATGCCTTCGCAGAATGTCTCTACCATTAAGGGGGCAGCGCCCTCGAAGAAAGTCAACACAAGAACGGCCAAGATTGTTGCGATCGAAGAGATCGAGGACTCGGAAGAAGAACCCGAGGACGATGATCTTATTCCATACGAGAAACCTGATGAGGATTTCTCCGATGACGACGAAGATCCGACACTGGTTCAGCGGAATAAGCCCACAGCACCTGTGTAAGCTCATGAAGCAAGCCCTCACCACAACACAACTAATTTGTTTTGTAGGTACATTCGCGATCTAATCACCTTCTTAAGAGACACCGAGAATGTCGAACGTTTCGAATTGGCCGTCTCCACCGCCCCTTCCCTGATACGACGCAAGACTGGATTCGGGACCGAGCTTGCTGAGAATATCGAAGAGCTGGCTCTTGTGGTTGTAAGCCTGCAGGAACAGGGGAAGCTTCCCAAGTTCCACGAGTACCAGCTCCAAAGCATGATCGCGTTGATCGTCTCTCAGCCACTGAAAATGGGTCACTGGTTCGCAGCGCTATTCTTCGACGGAGACCTTTCTCAACCGCAGCGCTCTGCTGTACTGACCGCGCTCGGCCTAAGTGCTCGCGAGCTAGCTGGTAACGGCGAAGCCGATGCAAAAACCCTAGGTCTTCCAGCCATGCCAGATGCCTCTTTCCCATCGAAGAAGCTACCCAGCAGCCTGGAAGCCTTCTACTCGACAGAGTCACCCATCGCGGGCCTGACCAAATCAATGGCGCGCGCTTCGCTAGAGCCGCTCGCAGCTCATGCGGAAGACTCTCTGTCCGGACCCAGCGCCCTCAAGGTGCGCACTTTCTCTTCGCGCATGGAGGTCGAAAAGAGACGCCAGCAACGTGAAGCGCAGCGGCAGAAGTCGACTGTCAAGGATCTGTACAAGGTGTTGGCACAAGGGTTCTTCTATCCCCTCAAGGGGCGTTTCGAAATGATGATGATGCAGTTCGGCTCGTAAGCCCTTCCCCATCTCCAGCGTGGAACCTTGGGGGCACACTAACTTCTTTTCTCTGCGTGCTAGATCCACTGCTCCCGCGTACAATCCCTTCTACGTGCCGCATCTCCTGTGCCTGTTCATCCAAACGCTGACCCTCGTCCTCTCAACCATGGGCCCCCACACGCCGTACCTGCCCAACCTGACGGGAGAAACCCTGACATTCTTGCTCTCACTCCACGGCCGCCCTCTGGCCGAAGACCCAAGCATCCTCTCCGCCCTCCTCTCGCTCTTCCTGGCCGTCGTCGATCTGAACGTCGCCGCCGGCACGACCGGCGAAGAGCGACTCGTCACCGTGTTTGCGACGCAGGTCGTCGAGCTCCGCGACTGGGTCGGGGAGGTCTTCGACCGGACGCCCGCCGTGCAAGACACGAGCGATCCCCGCGAGCAGGTGCGGACGTTGGCTGCGGGCGTGATGGTGAAGCTGGGGGAGGTTATGGAGAGATATCAGGGGCGGCTGATGGGCGTGAACCCGGGGTTCCGATATTAGCTTTAGTTTTAGTTTTAAGCTTTAGCTTTATTCAGTGCATAGCACAGAGATGCTGATCTGGGGACGGATATGTTGCTGTTTCGCGCAGGCATGTACCATATATACCCACTGCATCACATTAAGATCCAATACGCCCCCCTTTCCTGGTGCACTAAGACTGATACAAACCACAACAAGTGGATAGTTGCGAAAAGGAAAATGGTTTGTCTGGCGCACGCGGGAAGAGTCTATCGTGCTGTAGCAGTAGCTGTAGCCTGTAGCCTGTAAGGCAACTCCCAGGGGGGGTAAGGTAAGGGTAGGTCAGTTTAGAGGAGAGTGGGCCGTGCATGAAAATGAGGCGCAAAGAGGGGGGAGGGAGTTTGAGCGTTGCGGGTGGCGGCAGTGGTGGTGGGTGGGTTTTGGTTCCTTACTTACTTTCCACTTGACTTTTCTCGGGTTGGGGAACCTAAAAGCTCGGGGGAATGGGAAGATAATATTAGGTAGAATGCCTTCTCTGAAAGGGAAATAGCAATGGGATGTTCAAGTTTTCGATGGGCTTTTCAAGCAAGCAACCCAGCCAAAACAAAGTGCCGGATGTAGCCTTGCAACCCAGAACCTGAAAGCGCATAGAGCACAGCACGGCACACCCAATGGACAGAACTACTAGTACTCCAACAACACATCTACCATTCTTACCCTCAGAGCTATACTTGAGCTTAACACAAAATGCAAAAGTTGATGTCAAATCTTTATTAGACAATTAATGTATGTAGCGACCGTGGGTGACACTGTTGCTTGTGTCTCTAAATGTATATGTTTCAACCAAATCTGAACCATGACAAAGGAAAGTGAAACTAAAAAGGCAAAAAAAAAAAATGCAAAACCACCTGCCATTGCCCAATCCATGCTCCGCCCAAGTTGCAACAGGGTATATATCAGCCAAGCACTCGCATGTCAAAACACTGGAAGAGTGCGCCGCCTTTCTGTAAGGTAACCCCCGTCGAAGAATTCCAGATAAACCCCATTGTCAAGTCCCAACATGTCATGATAGAGGACAGACAGCCGTATGAAAAAGGCAGGCAAAAGACAAAGAGAAAACAAATCCGAACCCGGTCAAACAGCCCTGCTGTGTGAACATTTCCTCCCGCATTTCATATCATGCCCTGGAAACGCGCAACAAATCAACCACTTCCCACTTGGTATCGGAGTAAGAAATCATGCCAGATGTAGAGAAAAAAAATGACCAACTCCCCAGTCTAACAGAGATGACAAAGGAAACAAAAAAAAAAAAGATAATGAAGACAAAACAACCGGTACCTCTATGGTCATAACTCTGGGTATTCAAGACATCACGAACAACCCACCCAAGCCGTTGTACCATGTCCTGCTTGTCCTTGGGGATATAAGATAGAAGGGAAAAGATATAACAGAGGAAATAAACAGTAAAAAAGAGAAAATATAAACGGGGTATCAACACTCAGCCACGTCGGGCGAGTCGGGAAGAGAAAAATGGTGAAGGAAATGATGCTGTTGTACAAAGGAGGAGGCCCCATCATTGAGACAGGCCGCGTCGCACAATGTGATCATCGCGCGACGTAGAGATGAAATGTTGAATTCGCCCCTCTTCGCTGTGAGAGGGCTGAGAGAGGCGTTCGACGTGGACGAGGAGGGTCCCTAGATTTACTCCTCGTCGTCGCCGGATCCGCCCTCCTTTTCTCCTTTGTGAACCTTCTTGTGTCGGCGCAGGTTGGAGACAACCGAAAAGTGGCGACCACAGCCTTCCACGTCACATGCAAATGCTAGATCCCATGCTGTTAGTTTCACAGAAAACCACGTTCGACAGATTCGGTCTGGAACTTACGCTTTTCGCCAGTGTGGCTATACATATGGGTCTGAAGCGACGACGGGCGGGTGAACCGCTTGTCACACACCTTGCACTTGTGCTTCTTCTGTGTGTTGGACGGCATCTTGGAGCTAAACTGACTCATCATCGACTGGGGTCCGGGAGGTGCGCTTCCCGTCAAAAGGTTCGATGGGCGCGGAAGGGTCCGCGACAAATGACCGTTCTCGTAGGATTCCGAGGTGGTCGAGCTATAATCGGTAACCGAAGATTCCACAGATGCCACTGAGGCACTGTAGTAGGGGTAGTTGCTAGCGGAGGAGATCGAAGATCCCGAAGAGTGAGTTGAGGGGAAGCCATAGGAGTCGCCAGAGCCTCGCGCACTGCGAGGGCCGTAGATGTTGCGGGGCGTCAAATCCTGGCTAAGCGCGACCATTCCCCGGCTGGCATCCAGAGCGTCACCGAAAGTCGGGGCGGAAGCAGGATGCGATTGACTGACGCGAGCATCACTGTGAAGCAAAAATGACTGTAAGCATATATTCGTTTCCTCATTCCAGGCGATCTGAGCAGCTGCGCATTGGAGGGTCATCTTACGCATGGGATATCCGTCGGTCTTGGTGCATGTGGGGAGCGTAGCTCAAAGGTGCATAGCTGGCTGGCGCATAGCTGGTCATGGGGGAAGCTGTGGTGTAGGCGGGAGCGTGCTCGAACGATGTGCGTGGGATATCGTGCGACAATCCCATCATCTCCGGTCCGGGGTAGCTTGTGGCAGTGGCAGTGGAATAGTTGCTTCCGGCAACCATGGACGGAGCGGAAACGGGGATGCTAGAATATGACATCGACATCGCCGCCGGGCGGCTCACTTCTTCCTGCTTGACATGGTTGAGGCCAATCGGGCTGGGTGCCAGGGCTGTCGCATATACGGGAGGGTTGGAGTGGGAGGTTGTTTGAGCGGCGGCCCATGGATCGGTGAATTGAGGAGGGGTGTGGTGGATGTTGTGTTGATAGACACTATCGAAGCCCATCCCGCCGTATTGGCGGTTTTGGTTTTCAATGACCATCGTCATGGAGAATAGTGGGTGATCGCGCGTAGCGGACGCTGATTGTTGGAGAGAGGTAGCGTGGTTGACGGTGACGATCGGAGTATCCCTAGGAAGGTAGGGACACAACAAACCGAGAGCAAGCAACTGCGCGCGAGCGATTTGGTTGGAAGGAAGGAAGGAAGGAAGGAGGAAAGGTGAATCAGGAAGATCAGGTATAGATAATCGAGGATGAAAGATGATCAACACAAGAAGAGTAATGTGTTGGAAGAGGAAACGGTAGCTGGTAGGAAGGGATCCGCGCTTTGATGTATAGAATGGAAGAAAGATGCGCAGGGGGAGGCAGCTGTGTAAATAGTCGAGGAGATATTTGGTTCTGAGACTGAGACAGAGACAGAGACAGAGACAGAGACAGGAATATGAATATTATAATCGAGGACCCGACAGATAGGAAGAAGGAAAGACAGTCTGGGGAAGGGCCCGAAGGGGATCGGCGAAGCTTATGAACAAATACAGGATCTCAGCATGAGGATGGACCGCAGGGACGAAAGGAAGCCCTGGCGTTGCCGTGTTGGTGATGGGTTTAGTGCCACTGACGACGTCCCGTCGGGGACGGTTGCAGATCGTTCCTTTGGGCCTCTTAGGCTTCGAAACGGCACCAATGTTGAAATGTTGAAATGTTGAAAAAAAAAAAATAATAATATGGGTTAAAATAAAAATAAAGACATTGAGAATCATATGTGCCAAAAGAGAAAAAGCAATGAATTAGTGCTAGTCGTAGTGGCAGAAATTAGTTTAGTATTTAGTTTAGTTCACTTACTACGGAGACAGTAGAGGGAAAAGTGGGAAAAGGGAAATTTCCAAATGGGAACCAGTTCCTCGGGTGACTCTCAAGGTTATGGATGGGTCTTCCTTATTTTTCTTTTCCCTGGATTTTTGTTTTCTTTTTTTTCTTCTCATTTTCTTTTGGGATCTTTTTGAGCGGGAGAGGAGAGGGGAGAGGGGGGTGGAGAAGAGCCAAAAAGGCAAAGAAGAAACAGAAAAAGAAAAGAAATTAATGATTTTTTGTTTTTGGTCCCTCTCGACTTTCCTTTTTGCAACTTCTCATTGCCTTTTTCTGTTTTGTCCTTTTTTTCTTTCCCTCTGCTTTTTCTACTTCCAATCATGTTCCATTTTTCGCCTTTTCCTCTTTCGACCAATTTTTGTTTTTCCTAATCTGTGAATTTCCATCTTGGTTCTTTTTTTGGTTCTTGTTTCTCCTTTCCTCTCTCTACATCGCTCATGACTAAGAGATCTTTCTCAAATCTAACCTACACTTCAGTTCAAATCTCGCTCTCTCCTTCTTCAACCTTAGCGTTCATAGATTTCTATTTTTGTATTGGATGGCGGAGAGAGAGAGGGTAGTCAGTCGGTGGCATGGCGCAGAGCATCTCTCGTTGGCTACTCGCCCGAGTAAATCTGATACCCGGGCATCAACCCTCCCGAGTCCCTCCTCCAAAACAATCCAACGAAACACAATGCAGCAAAACACCCTCATTCGAAACACGCGTCAATTACGCCTTCCCCCCCTCCCCTTTCCCCGAGTTTTAAGAAGACTACATACATTCATCAATTCATACGGAGCACGCAAAACCAATCGCACGCCCAGCGTTAGGGAGTATGATGAGATCACGTTCAAAACTACTATGTAGGATCTTGAAATTTGTTACCAGAAAGAACAAACAAGTGATGAAGAAAGCAGGGGTAGCGGCAAAAGATCTGAAACTCCGGCATTGAGAAGGGGAAGGGGGGGAGGTACCACACTCATGTGTGTCAATGCACGTACGCAAATACGGTAGAAGAAAAGATGATTACTACTTTTTAAGACTGTGGTAAGCTTTTGCTTTTCCACAGTCCTGTAACCTGTTTTTGGGGATGTAATCTGTAAATCTCAATCAGTGTCTCGAATCTGCATACTTAGAACTGTAGTAGCTCGGTTTAGTCTATTCGTGAGTACCGTCAGGGTGGTAGATAGGCAGTGAGAACTTTCTAAGTTAGTATACTCCTTCCTTCGTACACGCACATGAGACAGGCAATTACAATAAGTGCCCATATAAAATGAGGGTTGACGCGGGAAGGCGACTACTACAGCCACAAGGCAAAAGAGAGGGCAAAATGAAAAGTCAATGACCAAAAGGGCAAAAGCAAAAAGGAGGCAAAAGATGAAGAGTGGAAATGGGAGGGGGGGGAGAAGGGAAGGAAAGGCAAAGGTGGTGGAGTTTCTCTACTGTGCAGAAGTAAAAGTAGAAGGGAGAAATCAAAAAGCATGGATATTTTGACATCACGAAAAGAGACAACCCAAAAGCAACAAGTAGCAAGCAAAGCAAAAGCAAAGCATTAGAGTAAAAGGGAATGGCGTGTAGTATGGAGTCTTCAATTCAGGTACCGGACACTGTGTGTGTCTGGTGGTTTAGTCACCGTCCCCGTCCCCGTCCCCGAGCGAGGTACGTACTCTAACTCCATAATCCATCCATCCATACTTTCTCTTCTGATGTCTGCACGTAGCGTATGTGGCAGGCTGGCAAGTGCGGCAATAACGCTCCATTCACTGTGTCTCGTTCAAGTCATCATAAGGGGCGGCGGCATTGAGCCGACAGACCTTACCCAGAGTGGTAGGTTCACTTAGGGGAGGACATCGAAGGTAAGTGGAGAGAGGAGGGGTTTGTGCCGTGTCTATACAAAGTAGTCCAATAACCAATGTTGGGAAGAGAAGACCAGCACCAAAACAGCAGAGCGTGGGTACCAGGGAAGGCATGAAAAGGGTTTAGGGGCAGCTGAAGCATGGATGGAATTGGGAACAGACCCAAAATTACAGGAGGGCAGGCAGCGCCAAGAGTTAAGCTTAGATGCACTGATGCAGCGACCAAGGTTCGCCTTGAGCCCTTGGAGTGTGTGTTTCAAGGTAGCGGGGAAAGTGGCAGATCACAAAGATACGTCAAAGGGTACACCCGTTCCGTGGGGGAGAAAGGTCACTCACTCACTCTGCTGGACAATAAGATGGTTGATAAAAAAAAATTGTTCCCAAGCGTACTGTAATGTACCTGTGTGGACCAAGCCTTCTTCTGCTCCCCTCCCCCCTCCCCCCACCCCTACGTACCAACTATTCTTACTGAGTATGGCCTCTGCTGAATCTGATTGAATCATCCATCGCCTGTCCCTTTTTTGCTGTCGGTTCCCCCATATATCTCTCATGCTTTTGCCGTTTTTGATTCTGGTAATCTTGAGATGTGACAGCGGGATACACTACGGTGGCCGGTAATATTACAGCACGATTAAGTCGATCGATATGATATGGAAGCACTCCAGAAGGGGATTCGAGAAGAAGGTTCGCAGTTGCACTCTTCAAACACATCACAGCCAAAGAATGGGCAGATGGACTTCCTCCCCTCCCCCTTAACTGTAACTGTAGAAGTTGATAGGTGTGCGCGTCCAATGGTGGCATTCCATCCACGCCATCTTGCACAGAACATGTTACGCAAGAAAGCGGCCAAGACCTCCAAAGTCTCCGAGTTGGGGCAGGGTGATTGGCCCATCTAGGGTTGCGGTGGTGAGGGTGGTGGTGGTGGTGGTGGTGATGATGACTTGGCCTTCTCGGAGAACGCTGCTGCGGGCTGCTGTGGGCTTGTAGTATGTCAGTAGTGGTGGTGGTGGTGGTGTCCAGGAGGCGGTATGGGTGAAGGATTCCCCTCGGGGACTGAGCGGAACCAGATGCAATAGTTCAATGGTATATTGGTCATTTACTATGTAGGACTGACTCGGGCAGTCTTAATTCGATGCATCTACCGCGAAAGCGCAGTAGTCAGATAACCCCGCCGCAGAAGGTGATTACTGATGTATGTACAAAGAGTACTGGATGTGCAGTAATGCAATGCGCGTGCGAAATTTGTTCTTGAGAGCTCGGCAGCAGACAGAGCCATTCACATCGCTCAGCGTGAGCCGGGATCTATGAGGTGAAGCTGCATTTTCCCCTCCATCCATCACACACATCGGAAAAGGCTGGGAGGTGGGCGGGGGATCCCCCAAGGCTGTCATCGGTCAACGGTTGACGATGACGATGACGATGATGTGCCGCGATCCATGAACTATGCATGCAAGCGAGTCTAATACATTTCCGTGGTTATTGAGGGCCGTGACTAAAACCACCAGATGACTGCACTGGGTATGATGATGATGGTGCTGATGATGATGGTGTTACAGTAGAAATGAATGAGGCCCCCAATGCAGAATGACGACATGGCTTCAGCATGAAATCGGGAATTCATCCATTTTCCGCATTCTGCAGAGATGGCGCTCGCGTGCATTTCATTTGAGTACGGAGTAACTTTGCGATCCTTGCCTCCTCCTCCTCTTCCTCCTCCTCCTCCTCCTCCTCCTCCTCCTCATCCTCTTTCTCCTCCCGCGGCGAAGGGGTCAATGTAGGTGGGTGTCTCAATGCGCAAGCGGTGATGAAGGAGTCGGAGGCTCCTTCGGAATGAAGCTGTTGTCAGCGTCATACAAATAAGAAGCTCAAGCCTTACGCGATGGCTAGTGGCCAACGAGGCCCCCACCTTGAAGATGGATAATGACCAGGACGGGAACATTGAGCATCAACCGCCGTTATCAACATCATCGTGGAGGTGAAGCATCGCATCGGCAGGGTCTCTTCGAGCAATTGATCCGATATTAAAAAGCAATCATGCGCTCGAATTACCAATCGCAGGGACACAGGGATGCGGTTTCAGCCGGTCGCTGTCGGTAATTTGAAGTTGCGTCAATTTAATATAAAATAATGAGATGACATTGAACATGAGACCTAGTTTAATCGGTAGTATGTGAAGATGTGTGTGCTTCAAAAGTAGGCAGGCGCAAACCATGTTGCGATTCAGATCGCAGCCACGTTAGCGGGATGATTTCCATGGTCTGACCCGCCAGTCCCTCGGTTCAAGGCTTGTCTGATGACATGGGATGATGGGACTGGCATTGCCTCTCTATCTTCTACCTTTATTGCCTAGTAGCTCAGGTATGTATGTCTGAATCCATTTGAGACTATTTTGATTTCTGCTTTTGCTTCTCTAGGATAAAGCACAGTTCAGGTGGCAGATAAGTTAGGTTATTACATATGAGGGGACAGTCGATATGGGGCGGATATTGATATAGCGTTGTTTTGTTTTTCTATAATCCTGATTTCTTATTTTCCTGCTTTTCCGCGCTCGACTCCGATTGTGGTTCTGGACACTAATCTGAATCGGACTATTCAGAGATCTTTAAATTGCATTGTCCTAAATGGTCGCACTATTTGACCGGATCCCCTCCACACCGACGTCAGAGCACGGAAGAGACCAGCCCGTCTCTCCTAACGCTAGCGGCACGGAATCGGGGAACTTCACTTTAGCAACCAGGCCAAGTGACGACTCGGGAGGTTCGAACACATCACACGCAATAAAAAAATCTCCAGTTTGTTTACGCGGTGTCCCACCGGTGTGGTAGAATGGGAAAATAGAGAAATGACTAACTAGCATTAACTAACGTGTTAGAATAGATACCTCTTGCCCCCCTCTCCCCCACCACGATTCAATATTAGCGATTGGGGCAAGCGGGATAAGGAGGCGAAAAGTGAGCGCGGAGTTGGAACTGTCCTTGAACCCCAACCCAATTACGTGCATAGGATGGGGGAATGCCCAAGTCGAACAAAGGATCAATGACCTCAACATCCGAGTTTCGCTCATAATTTGATGAAGCTGCGATCGTTACCTCGTGAAAAAGAAACGAGACTTTGATCGAACACTTGGGATCTGGTGTCAACAGATCAACTGATTGACAAGCTCTTTGTCTGGGGTATTGTCGATTGACTTTCAGCTCTCCCCTCTTGCCATATGGCTCCGGATGAACCTGTATAGAGTCGATCACACAGGTACCGGTACCGGTACCGGAGATGGACACATGGGCAGGTTCCCGAGAGCGTACTCAACCCAACCTCCATCCAGCACCACCAGCACCAGCACTACCTCCTCCTCCTCACAGGCCACCCCGTCGACAATCCCAGCATCCACCATCATGAACTAAACCCACAAGGCTAGGGAGATGTCAAGGTGGATGCTCGGGTGCAGGATTGACGGACGCCCACTTTCTGCAACCGCTCGGCTGGGGCGTTTTTTTTTTTATTTATTGTTCGCCCATTTTTTGACCTGGGTAGTCGGTGGCTGCTCTAGCTACACATAGAGCATCAGAAAGAAACTTAAAAAGGAAAAACAAAGTTGGGACGATCGCAAGGAGGATCAATATGATAGGTACAGCTGGCTATCGCTCGGGACTAGCTTCATCGCTTTAGGTTTGACTGAACCCTACTGATGGGATGGGCTGGTCGGCAAGGTGATTTGACCAGGGAAAAGATCCAAGGACAATGGCCTAACAGGGGACTGAGCGACAGGGGAATCATTCCCATTTCGCACGGCTGTAGAGTGACCACATGCAGCGGTGCAAGATCCATCCACACATTCCTTACCTTTTCTTGCCCCCCGTTCCCCATCCCCCTCCCCCAACCTCAAATCGCGCGCACGGGAGAATAGATGAAGGTTCCACTGCAGTCCAACTATCAGATATGCAGAAAGAGGGGGCACGCACCCATGAACGGTGGTTAAGGGCTTTCTTTGCCTGGAGGGTATAACCACGCTTGCTCGGTTCACCTTCGTGATTAGAGTTGGGAAAAGGACTCGAGGGATATTTTTTTCTGTACGCAATTTTTTTCTTAAGCAAGCGGTTCTTCGTTGGACGGACTCAATGAGTGGGATACAGAATGCACGAAGAAGCAGCAAATTGGACGGGTAGAAGACCGAACCCTCCCAAAAAGGAATCGAGACTTGGCAAGAAAAACTGGGACCATGGAAGAGCGAACCTTGAAAGTCTCGACATACCGGATAGAGCAGGTGCATAGTCAGGGAGCCACTGATGTGGGCGCATGGAGACAGCGGCGACGGAACGTGGGTCGGGGAGGGGGAAGGAAAATTCCCCACCCGGCTTTTGGTACGAAGCACGAGGCCAGCCATGCGATTGCCAAAGATTTCAGACCACTGCGCTCGAGTTCTGGACCATGGATCACCAACTAGTGGTTCTTGGAGGAGCGGAGAGCAAGATGAATGGAAACATCCTCCAGAACTCCCTCACGAGATTAAGTGAACTTCTTGCCGAGACAAGAAGCAGGGACTAACCTTGTTCCGAGAACCATCACCACAGGCTCGGGTCTTTGAGACTCCATGCTCCAAGCTCCAAAAAGACGTGAATCAATAGTCTAAGTCGCTACTACGGGGAACTAACTAGGCCAAGCTTGGCTGACAGCATGAAGCTAAGCTGCCCCTCTTTCTCAGCTCTTTTGGGGTCGAACGAACTTGGGCCTTCCGCTTTGTGCACAAACCAGAAGTACGAAGACAACTCTGGGGGCATGGATTCTCATTTCCGAACTTCGCAAGCAGGAGAGAGCAAAAGGGTCAAGCCATCCTTGGTCCACCAGACATGCCGTCCTGTACAGCACGGAATTAGCGCATGTTTGAAATCAGCTCACAGCCTCAAAGGTGTTGCGTATACATCTTGAGGTGCTCCTTTTCATTGGTATACAATTGCAAGCAACAGGTGGGCTGCAGTTTCCAATATAAACGGTGGCAAACTGTAGCTCTGAACCTGAATTTCGCCTCTGGACTCCTCGCGACGCATCATCAGTGAGGCTGTTGTGTGCTTATTCCGTCCCTCCTCGGTAAAGCTGCCTTGGTAGGTGAGCGTCACAGACCAGGAGGGGATACCTTCGGGTGGCCCATTCTGATACAGTCAGGAGAAGCATCGCTTCTCCGATTCGTAGATCCTTTTAGGTCTCGGGATTGTTTCAGCCCTGGCTGACAAGAGTGTGCGATATCCATTGACATGCCATTGTCCCTCCCCGTCTGTTGTATTTCATCTATATGATTGACCAATAGAATGCATCATTACACACTACATACAGAACATACCTCTGTCCTGACTATTAATTCCAAGCCAATGAGGGTTGAGCTTCAAGCTCATCAACTCCGTCCTCGGCCTGCACAAACAAACAGGGCCCGGGCTAGCGGGTGGACTTGGATCCTTTCGATCCTGAGGCACCAAACAAGCATTCGATTCAACGCCTATTGCCAAAAGTAACATCGAGGTAAAGCTACCTACTGCTACTAGTACATTACTGAGGGGCTTGAAATACTCGATGAATTACCAACTCATGATTACATGTCTAAACTTCAGCCCTCGGACTTTGGGCATCTAGGATTGTTGTTAGAGGTGAGGCAGGGTGGGATGTATAGAGGGGCTCCCTACGAGCGCGCGGAATTGCAATGCTGGGTTGCCCAGAACAGGAGAGCCGAAATCGCAGCAGGTATGCGGCATGGATGAGGAGGTCCAAGCGGAAATGCATTATTGCGTAGGTAGGAGTCAACCCGCCCCCGACATTTCTTACTGACTGGACTCGGCATCCTTCGAGCCCTGAGTGTCTCAATGCTTGGGCCGAAGGAATGAATAGAAGATTGCAGTGTGATGTACTCGGTAACATTGTACTCCATTTAGTGGTGATGAATCTCTGCTGGAAAGTGATAGTGCAGCACCTACTGTGCACTATTCGATGGAATGAATCGGTGGCTGTATACCAACTCATGCTGATTTGTCTTTTGACCGCCGGATCCGCTTTTTCCAGCGCGGACCCCGTGCTTCCTTCTTTGCGCTCGCCTGCCAGCTTCACCGCTTTTCTTCCTGCCCGTCTGTCTGTTAGGCGTCTCTTTTCCCCTCCTTTATCGACTCGATCTCCTTTTCCCCTCCTTTACCCGCTGCCGGGGGAGGCAAGAGGGGAACGGACGAATAAACCTAACTCTGTAGACTGACAATTCCCATCACAAAAACATCACATCGTCCGACTACCATCCATCCATCCTCCCCCACCCCCCAATCTTCACCACCACAGGCACTCAGTTATCCTGACTAAACCCTTTAGGTTCGCCCTCATTGCAGGGATTGGATCTAAGCCTATCTTGGCAGCTCGTAGATTACCGGAATAGGTAGAGCTGGGGGTGTGCCCAGTGGAGTAGCTGGAGTGGGTGGATTTCTCTCACACACCCACAGCATCCCCCGGGAAGCCCCTCCAGGGCCAATTCTTTTCTGTGCCAATTTAAAGTGTTAGGTTTGACACGGCACATCATCTCCCCCAAAACGCGTAACCTGGGCTCCATAAACGGTCACCCAGTCATCAAGTTCAAGCCACATACCCACTTTCAGTTTAAGCTGACTGCTGAGTGTGCCCCTCTCTCCCTCAAGGAGGAGTCCTCCAGGTTCCCCCCCCCAATAGCGGGGAGTCCCAATCGAGTAACCCGGTGGGGAATCTTGAAAAGACTACTGTACTAATCCTCTTCTGGGTGAGGGATCAGTTTGCCAGTGTACTGTACGTACTAAATTTTAAGTGGTTGGCTTTTTGTGCAGTGGTGTTTGTTCCCGAGTCGTCACTCTAACTTTACTTTAGCACGGGAAGATAGATGTAGGGAGTGGATCTGCCACCCGTCCACTGCACCCGCTCTGCCTTCCTTATTTGCAGGTCAGCTCTACCGACTGACTTTCCCTTCTGCTCCAGCTACTTAGGATCAGTACTCAGCCTCTAAGGGTGATTGATCTATTGATGCATTGTTGATGTTGGTGGCGCGGCTAGCGACACCATCTGCCTGCATTGTGGCTTTCTCTTGTGTATGTATGCACGCATGCATGCTTGCACTATGGTCTGTCTACTCCGTTCTTTTGTTCCTACAGTAGTAGTTACTTGCTTGTCCAGTATTTGCCTGCTTCGTCGCTGTGTTGCCTACAAGCCTGAACGACAACCAAGATAACTACACTGCATAACAGACTCGGGCATTTTCCTCGCGGAAGCACCGGACTCTGTTACCCTCAAACTTCTGAGTATCTCCACCAGATACTAGGAGTACTGTACAGTACCTTATTGTCCTGGCAGCAGAAGCGAGATTAAACATGCACGGCACACACACTCACTCTACCAACTAAGTTATCTTGGCTTCTAATTTTAAACAGCGGAAGCCTTCACTTACACGCGGGAGAGAAATAGAAGGCTCATGAACTTCCCCGACCCCTTTTAAACATATTCACACAGTAACCGTAATAAGTATTACTGCTATCGCTGTCCACGGGGGGAGACGGAGGGGGTGGCCCATGTGTAGATACTAGATTGAAGCCGAGCTGGCGGCAGAGTCTTGGCAAATTGGGATTGGGATATGGCAGATGGCCGGCTGGCTGGAACGAACCCCTCTGGAGCAGACGGTCAGTCTATAGATTTCCCTGAGTGATGCAGTGGTGACGGTGTGGTGCTGCAATTGCAAGGCTACGTACGCCACTGCGATAAATCTAACTATTGATATACCTACTCGTAAAACCAGGTACAGTACTTACTTAGAGTTTATTATAGTGTTGGCTATCGATAAACCCTAGTAATCAGAGACAAACCCGTCGATAGCGATCGAAGATCACTCTCGCACACATCCTGGGAACCAAACATACTACTCGTAGTGCATGAGTGACCAAGATCGGCAGTACGGGGGCTGCCCTAGTGAAGACTGACAGCCCCATCGCCCAATGATCTGGAACCTCATCCTCTGCCCGGGTCTCGATCATAGCCAAGGCGCCAAAACTGTCTTGCCAGAATTCAGGAACAGGAAGTCTGCCATCGCGGGAGGAAATGGAATGAACTTCACACTGACACAACTTTCCTTTTCGGGGGGTGTTTTCAGCTCTGGGACCCGGTTGACAGCGAAGAGGGATTTGTTGAACTACACAGGAGAATTCTGAAACGAAGCGCACCATAAAAATCTTGATGGACTCCACCTGTTGAGCTCGCACGCACTTGGTCAGGGGAAAAGGAACCTGTGAAGGGTACTGTACGAAAAGGGAACCCCAAGAAAAAAAAAAAGGGATTTTAAACAATCTGTCAAATCTGCACGGGGCCCCTTTTTCTTATTCTTGGCAGGATCCCACCGAACGGCAGATCGTCGGTGATTAACATGATGGCGTTCAAGGGGACGGGGAGGGATGTAGATTGTAAGTTAGTGGACTTTGCATGTGCGGGTATACTCATAGTATCAAAGTGGTTGGGTCTGGGATGTGCAGGACAAGTGTACGGTAGGATGAGAGTAGAATGAAGAAGGATAAATGATGGGGAATGGTTTGAGTATACTCGTATGAGTACTAACTAGGCATGACGGTGGCTCTGTTGTTCTAGCACAGTGCCATAGTAGGTATGTTCCTTGTGGTCGGTAGTTCATCAGAGTGACAGTAGGTAGGTTATATCTCTCGGCATTCAGCCGAGAAACCATCCAGCCAGCCAGTCAACCAGCCCCATCATCCATTAGCTTTACTGCTCCTCCAAAGCACAGTCAAGAGCATCTCCTAAGGGGAAAGAAAACTCAATCACCAAGTGTGGATGTCCTGCAGGGGCAAATCCCTTTTTTTTTCCCTTTTCCCAGACGTTCGGGATCCAGAGAGAGAGGGAGAGGTCACGCGTGCCAAGAGAAATCGAACCTCGATTGAACTTTCCATCGATGTTCTTTTGCGGTTTTAGGTGTAGCGTTCTCCTCTCAAACTTTGGTCAAATGTCCAGAAATTTGGATAGGTTTGGTAGCATCTACCAATCAGGATAAGGGTCAAATCAACTAAGCAGTTGATGGAGGCGGAGCCCTCCGAACTATGTGTAAAAAGCACCAACACATGGTCTCCGCTTCTCCGGGATATGGAGTGAACCATCATTCTCATTATCTGGTTCGTTCCCGTAGTGTGGCAGGATTAGCTTCCCTTTTGGCGGTCCCATGGCTGGAATCTCTGACAGTACCCTTCCCCTTCCCGGGTCGGTCGGAGACGGAGACTTGGGTTAACTTTAGACCGGGGTATACGGAGTAGTCACTGGTTGGAAGACCTCCGTACTCTTGGGTTGCCCTTGAAGCAGGGGAAGGCAGTTGGAGGTACAGTACAGGGACTGTAGCTGGAAAAGATCCATGAAATCAAGTATACATGTTCTTCCTCATTGGCCTGGGACTCCGGTAGATCACCGTAGTCCATGAGGAAGACGGAAGCTGAATCCTGCAGGTGCACTGCACTGTGTCTAGCTAGTTACATGTATACTGTTATTCCGCAGCCTCAGCAATACTCTCAACACATTTGTGCGGGCAAACTCGTACAAATCATACTTTCCCGCGGAATGAAGCGGAAAGCCCGGTGGCAACATCAGATTCAACATCACCACCAGCGGGGCGGCTCCAAAAGTAAAGCACCTCAAGTCACTCCCGCACACATTTAGAGTACTCCGTAACTGTGCGATCACGCTCCCCTCAAAGAAGAAAAAGAAAAAAAAAAAGAAAAAGAGAAAAAAAAAAAAGCAAGCCACCTGCGAAGAGAACAGCAAACCCGCGCGAGCAGAACGCTATTGGGACGACAAAGGAAACTTCAAGGGAAAAAGAAAAGAAGACTAAAAGAAAATCCATCTCCAAATCCCTGCGCTAGACCAAAAGCAGGGAGAGCATGCTAACGCAGCCCGGGGGACGGCAGATAGTCGATAGCCGAGCTTGGCTCCGACAGATGGCCCAATCAGACTCGATGCCCCACTCCACAAGCTGACGCGTGCACATTTCCATCCCACGCTATTCTGCTTTGAGCCCGGGGAGCGGAGCCCTGCGCTATTCCTGCTCAGGGATATGCTTTGCTTTTTTTGGTGCAAGGGTTTTTTTAAGTGTTATTGTTTGTGTTTTTCTTTTTCACCCTCGGATTTTTCCTTGGTTATATTTGTGATGGATTATAGGGTAGCTAATCAGCGCAGGGCTATTTAGTGACTTTCAACTGAGGGGGGGGGGGGGGAGGAGACTAACTAGTGGTCATTATGCAAACATTTCAAATAAGACTCTCATCACTATTATCATCATCAGGTCAACACACACAAGTAAGACGAGGAGAGGCTTATTTTGCTTGGGACCTACCATGACTGGGGCGGTAAAAACTGTCAGTCGCTCAATGCCGAAGACATACTTTTTGACCGAGAAACCCAGCCCCGAAGTCACAACTCTAATTCAGTGACTGCGAAGCTCTAAACCACCCAAAAACTGACAATTAAGTCCGTAACTCAAAAAAGAAAGGTGTGGTGAAAGAGAGTCGGGCTCCATCAGAGACCACCTTCTTTTCCCCCCCCTCCCCGCAAGGCCCCATTGTGAACCATACAGAAAACAAATCCCTGTGTGGCAGTCCTTAAGAATTCAACAGCCACAAGTTGTGGTTTGTTTTCTCCCTCTCAGGGTTACAGGACTAGTGACCACCTGAAACACGCCGGTCCAGTTTTTCTTTTTTGTCTTTTGCCTGTCGGGGATTCAGCCAAGCAATTCAGAACTCGACCGCGCCCGCCCGCCCGCCAGCCAACACACCTGAACCGCTATTCTTTCGGGCTCCACTATCTTCTCTTCACAAGAACAACATCCATGCTAGCACTATCCTCCAAGAGGCTAATTGTGGCTCTTCCGGTTGGTTGGCTGGGAACTTTGGGGAGACACACAGTGGGTGGGAGAGAGAGTTATTGCCCATGATATCACCTGCGGAAATGGGAAGCGGG